>NC_030423.2:15111402-15393902 GCF_001660625.3 Ictalurus punctatus | reverse complement strand
CAGCCTGTAAGAGTTTTTCTGGCCTGAATTGTTGTCAGAGACAAAATAAATAAATAAATAAATTGTAAAAGAATTCATTGGTCGTGAGTTGAGGCTGGAGGTCCTAGAATGCATAATGTAACAGCCAATATTCTGTCCGAAAGTTTTGATTCCAATCTCAGAGCTGCAGAACGACATGCATCTAAAAGTAGGAGCTTCAAACATCCTTTAGCAGGATGGGGTGGGATTCTGGATCAATCCAGGAACAGCCACAAAAACGAAGGTATTAGTGAAACGTAAAATAGCATACAGATAATGACTCACATTATTTATTTCTATAACATTATCAGCCTGAATACCTGGCACTACATACAGTAACGTATCAATGCTAATGGATGAGCCCAGATTGCATGACTGATTAAGCAGAAAGTAGTCATTTTCTTTAATTGCAGGCCTATAGTTAGAGGATGTGTCATAGTTGTGTTATATTTGATCACGATTTTATCAGGATCATCTTACACAGTGTGACAAGTAATAATCCTAAGTAATTCAAGTTCACAATCGGAATATTTTCATGTAGAAGCATGCACACAAAACAAAATGCGTACAAAAAAGTTGTCCTGTAAGAAAAAGTAGAAAGTTTTACACATTTTGTTTGGATAAAAGTGGCTTGGGCATTCAAGTAATAAATTATATATACCAGAACGAGGCACACAAATACAAAGTCTTCGTATTACTCGATACGTTTCTTATTTGGAGTGTGTTCACCCTTGCTTCAGTGGATATCATGTGGATACTGTAGATTCGTACCCAAGAATTGCCAAGCCCATCACCACTGGATCGCTCGTTAGGGATCTTTATCAACATCTGGATTTCTATAAAACTGCTTTATGTCACAATGTTTCTCACTGAGATTATGAGGAAACCACCAAAACATTTCTAAGCCTATGTTTCTGCTTTCAAGCTTGAAATGGTCTTATTCTACTGGCAGATACTACTGCTTATTTCATCCATTTATTTCTAGAAAAAAATATTCTTTATACCCCCCCTTTAAAGAAACATTACAGGGAGTATACTATAAACAGTTCATTCTGAACCTACAATCGAAATGAATTCAGGGTTACAGAAATCCTTCAGTGTAAATATAGCCCGTGCAAAGTGAGTAGATCTTTAATTGCAGCACAGGAAATAAGTGAGTGCTGAGAGACTGAGGCCCGTCATGGCTCCAGCTGCCAGGGCTGAGCTCACAGAGAGGGATCGAGCCAAATTAATATGCACAGGACGAGGCGCGTGTCTTTTTCTGTCTTGTTCAGGTGATGTAAACGGGAGCCGTTGCTTGTGTTCACACCATGGCAGATGTCAGCGTCCATGCACACACACACACACACACACACACACACACACACACACACACACACACACATACACACTGTTGCCCTACACGCTGATTTATTTCCCTAATTCAAGAAGTGTCTCATCAATGTCAGCTTTTACAAAGACTCGCTCTGCCAGTTATTAACTGATGCGAAGAATGCAAAAATCTGAAGGAATCTGAAACATGCCTCTGAGTATGTCAGTGCATTTGTTTATGCAGGTATTTGTGTGTGAGTGTGTGCATGTATGCGTGTGTATGTTTGTGCATGTGTGTGCATGTGTATGCGTGTGTGTGTTAGTGCATGCATGTGTATGTGTGTGTGCGTGCGTGTGTGCGTGTGTGTGTATGCGTGTGTGTGTATGCGTGTGTGTGTTAGTGCATGCATGTGTGTGTGTGTGTGTGCGTTCGTGTGTGCATGCGTGTGTGCATGCGTGTGTGTGTCTGTGTGAGTGTGTGCATGTGTGTGTGTGCGTGCGAGTGTGTGCATGTGTGTGTATCTGTGTGTGTGCGTGTGTGTGCATGTGTGAGTGTGTGTGTGTGTGTGTGAGTGCATGTGTGAGTGTGTGTGTGCATGTATATGTGAGTCTGTGTGTGTGTGTGTGTGTGTGTGTGAGTGTATGTGTGTGTGTGTGTGTGTGTGTGTGAGTGTATGTGTGTGTGTGCGTGTATGTGTGAGTGTGTGTGTGCATGTATGTGTATGTGTGTGTGAGTGTGTGTGTGCATGTATGTGTATGTGTGAGTGTGTGTATATGTGTGAGTGTGTGTGTGTGTGAGCATATGTGTGTGTGTGTGTGTGCGTATATGTGTGAGTGTGTGTGTGTGTATGTGGGAGTGTGTGAGAGTGTGTGTGTGTGTGTGTGAGTGTATGTGTGAGTGTGTGTGTGTGTGTGTGTTTGAGTGTGTGTGTGTGAGTGTGTGTGTGAGTGTGTGTGTGTGTGTGTGTGTGTGTGTGTGTGTGTGTGTGAGTGTATGTTTGAGTGTGTGTGTGTGAGTGTGTGTGTGAGTGTGTGTGTGTGTGTGTGTGTGTGTGTGTGTGAGTGTATGTTTGAGTGTGTGTGTGCATGTATGTGCATTTATTCAGAAATACTTACAGTGAGGTGAGGGAACGGAGGCCGCTGAAGGCATCATCAGCGATGTCTGAAATCTGATTCTTGCTCAGATCTCTGAAAAGCAGACAGGAAACACAGCGATGTCAACATGTGCATGTGGCAGAAAAAACTAGAGACATCTCTCACCAAAAGCATGTTCAAACCCAAACACACTGAGCTAAAAGAAAAGGAACGGCATTTAAACGTCACTCAAACACTTCCCTCGCTCCACTGCTGACGTTTGCTTTTATTCACAATAATACGATGATGATACACTTACTGCAGTCTCATAAAAAACGCCAAATGATATTATGATGTTACAGTCCAAAATGAATTCAGTTTAAATCCCAGCACTGTTGAATTCATGAATCTGATTGGTCAGAAGGTGCTGATTAAGTTTCTACAACAGCAGAGATAATACTAATTCAAATAACAGGTTTAGATTAACGTGCTTACTTTAATACGTCATCATTTCTATTATTATTATTATTAACTTAAACATGGCGCTGATATAATTGGATTATTTCGATTCCAGTGTCGGCGCGTTGTAACGTTCAGACGTAAAGCCGTACTTTTTTTTAGTTTCTGATGTTTAAAACTTTTCATGTCAGCATGAAAACATTCTTTTTCGTTTTTTTTTTTTTTTTATCTGATTAACTTCAAGAGAGAGAAAAAAAGAGAGACTAATACTTGTAGCTTATAATGTAAGTATGAAACTTGTTTCATGGACATTCTACAAAATGGAATGTGATTATTAACAGTACGACAGTATGTTGTTCTATGGTATAAGAGCGAAAAAACCAGCTGAGGACATTGCCTCACATCACACCACCGCTTTGTTGAATATTTTCCTCTAACAGCACGACCTGAAATGATTTATTCCTTACAGAACAGTCTGCAATGCAAGTATAACATCATATATATATATATATATATATATATATATATATATATATATATATATATATATATATATTCAGAATCTAACTTTAATACGACTACATGCAGCAGGAACCTTGCAGTCACATTTTGCAGTCATATTGTCAATTGCAGTGTAAACAGGGGTTGCAGGTCAATGCATTACATGAACGCCTAAGAAAAAAACCAAACAAGCGAGATTGTAGCCAAATTACAAACACAACAAAGCCATAGCCTACTCAAGGTTATTGGAAATCGTGCAACCGTGCAACGTGTAAATAGTGCTGATGCGGCGAGGAAAAGGAATGACACATAAACAGTGTGTTTACAGCACTACTATGCATAGGTTGCTGTAAATGCCTCTCTCGGGATCTGTCTCTCTGCAAAGCAGGCTTATACTCACATTCTTTTCAGCTTCTTGTATGGAGAGAAGGCCCCAGGTGGAATGCTCTTAATCAGGTTTTGTTCCAGACGACTGCAAAAAGGAAAGCAGGTTACATGTGAGTATTACGTTACAGTTCGACACAACACAAGTCAAATGTATAGCATTGTTTACACAGCAGATATAGTATAGTGTTATCAGGATACACGTCTTCGTAGACTTTTGATTTTTAAATCTAATGTCAGTTAGTTGAGTGCATTTAGGCCTTATACGTTGTGTATGTGTGTTGTGAAGTATTGCATAAAATAAGTTAAAGGCAGAATCATTAGTCTGCATATGGAATCGTTCATAACCCCCGCCCCCACCACAAACTAATCCATCTTTGCCACCATATATATGCCTGCATGCATACTTATAGCTCGTTCTAATACAAATCCACCATTGGCTCATTTTTGTATGGATGAGCTCAGGCTGGCAGTTAAAGCTCCTACAGGTGAATTACTGAGTGAGCCATCCACCCATTTGATGCAGATCGAGAGACTGGTGCAGATTGAGAGGAAATAGGTTTGAGTTTTCAATCTCCTCTGGCACACGCCATGATTCAGTCCTGGCAGCTGCCACGGCAAACACGGCTCGGTCAAAACGAGCCTGAAGCTCAGCGACGTTCAGCCTGTACATCATTCAATTAGCGCTATTTGTTTCTGGCCAGGGGCACTGCTTGAGTAATGTATCCAGCCTAGTGCGACCGTTTGTTACAGAAAGGTCATACGCTATTGGCAGAAAGTGCAGGACGAGGAACGGTACATATCAGGGCAATTACGCATCTGTCCTTTGGTGCAAACAAGAGCCGTACGATCAATATGTATATCAAATACACAGGCTGACATACTGCAAAGCCAATGGGAATCCATAAGAACACACACACGCACACGCGCGCTTACACACTACCCTCACTCCTGCTGTATGTGTGTGTAACCACGAGAGCTGGCTTAAATAAAAATACTATTTAACTACAATTAGAGTTTACATATTCCAAAGCAAAAATCTGCATTCGAATATTTAAGGTCACATCCTACTCTTAGTCACCTAATGCAAGTCATTTGAAACATGTTTTCAAAACTGTTTGGGAAAAGGGCCTTGAGTAAATGGACTTCATTTACTTCATTTGAGCTGTTGCTATTTTCTAACTGACCATGAAAGAAATCAATCCTAAAAGTTAGATTTAAGTAAAGAAAGTTATATGTAAGTAGTTAAAAGTGTTCAACAAGTTCAAGGTACGGAAGTCTATCGCTATATGTACGTTACGCAACACCATTATGTTGTCCCCTATGTAGTGAACAGGAAGCATGCTGTGTGTTCAAGGTGCTTAAGAAATCTAAAATCAACCACATTAGTGAGCATACCAGTAGGAAAAAGCTCAAATGCATCTGATACATACAGTCATATGTATGTGATATAATTACAATGGATAGGTCTCCAAGCTGTAGGTTGGGTGTGTGTGTGTGTGTGTGAGTGATAGAGAGAGAGAGTAATTGAGTTAAGGCCACTGCAGGGCTCCTGATTAGAACAGGGTCCAGGAGCGATCTCATTTGCCTGACTCCAGCTCTTTGGCTGCGTGCATAATTGTCCTGAACTCCGGAGGAAAATGTGAAGGACCCCAAGTAGCTGAGCCGGAGGAAGCCGCAGCTCCGGCAGAATTCTGACGCTCCTGCTAATGAGGTTGTGAAGTGCAGTACTAATGGCTTTCGCTACATGACAGGAGGAGATGAGAACTGAACCTGGCTATTATCACAGTGACTTTATATGTTTACTACACTGGAGACAGCGCGAGGGAGAAAAAAACAAAAAGAGAGGAAGAATGAGAGCAGAAAGAGGGAATGGGAGAGAGATAAGAAAGGAAGAAGACAGATAAAGGGTGAGAGAGAGAAAGCAAGAGAGAGAGAGAGAGAGAGAGAGAGAGAAAATGGAGGGTGAGCGGTGAGCGTGTCTGATGGGTTATTTGATGGCCAGGAAGACTCACATTTCTACGATGCCCTCGGGCAGATTGGCTGGGATTTCGGTAAGGCCTTTTCTCCTGCAGTCCACGATGTTGTTGTTGCAGGTGCAGCTGGCAGGACAGACGGACGCTTGGGGAGCACAAGACCTCGGCTCTGCCTGAGCAGGGCCTGGAAACATAAAATCGGCACGAAAGAGAAAGATCTTATTCATTGATAAAATGCAAGAAAAACACAAGAACCACAGAACACATGAGATATAGTTTCAAAATGGAAACTGTGTAAATACCAAAGGCAATTCCACATGGTGTGAGGGTAAAAAGTGCTTTACTGTGCTTAATAAAGCAACACAATCGCAACACACACATAGCCTCTGTTGCTACATTGCCTTTCCTTGCAGCTTAATTATTCCTGCTTAGATTCTGGAGTGTATTCCTTAGTTGATTAATGAGAAGGGGGAGGCAGAAGGGCTTAATTAACAAGGCCTGGGTGGGAATATTTTCACCAATTAAACAATGAGGTCTATTAGAAAGCGTAGAACATTGTAAGAAAACAAAGACGTATTTGCTTACATTATACGGGCTAATGACGGCACATTATGCATCATTTAATGCACAGTTCGTGACAGTGCAAGATAAGCAGTATTTTCAGAGAATGGAAAGATTATTGACTAAACAACAGCTTTCACTTGTGACAAATGAGTGTGTGTGTGTGTCTCGCACCTGTACAAATGAAGTCTCGTTTCTGCACATCAGGGACATTGAGGCCTCGCATGTGGGTGGGGGACATGCACTGCGTGAAGGGGGCCAGGCCCCGCCTCTGCCGCAGCCAATCAGAAAGCCACGACAGGTGGCAGTCGCAGTGCAGGTTGTTGGAGTGTAGACGGCTAAGCAGACAGAGACAGAAAGACAGAGATTTATTCGTTTGTTTCTCGTTCGGTTGACGCTTCTGTTCACAACAATTGAGACAGAATTCAACTGAGAATTTGAGGGTCTTGAGATGCAGAGAAGAGAAAACAAAACAAAGAGAAATAGATAAAGAAATAGAGATGGCTTGGGGGAAAAAAAGGTGTAGAGAAATTCGGAGGGCAAAAGAGAGTAGAGGGAATAGAGAGACGGAGCAAGAATTGGGCTTAAAGGGAGAGCGAGGCAGCGTATAATTGAAATAAAGACAGGGAGAGACATCAGTGTGAAACGCCGCAGTAGAGATTGTTATTTTCTGGGGCCGTCTGCCTGGTAAATGAGCGATCCCTGAGCAGTATGTAATGACTGGACTAGAGTTCGCTAATGCTGAACAGAGATAGTAGTGCTGCATTTTCATTTGTGCTGGAATGTCTTCACATCATTCAATTCACGAAGAAGCAGCTTCAGCCAAAAAAAATATGACATAGCACCATCAAACCCAATTCGGAACATAATTTGAGCAGAAGTCCCAAAATCAAAGCAAATAATTAAAAGCGTTCTGCTGAGTTAACGGATTGGCGAGTCCTGGCCATTTCCTTGACTGCTCTACATATTAAAAATACATTTGCAGCACTTGCGTAATCCAGTGAGTCGAATATTGCGATTCACAATATTTCTGGCCATGACACAAGATCATGGATGAAATTGCTCCCTTTTGCCAACAGTGACATTTCGTCAAGGTCTCAATGCAACCAACTACCTTAATATCTACCTCTATGGGCCATTACACGCCACAGAGGGGGACAAGAGCTGCAGAAAGAGTGGTATCAGCAAATCAAAAGAGGACGGCTGTACCCTTGACAAAAGCCTGCAAATTGAATAATAAGATCAAATTCTTCTTTGGAGGGGTCACAAATTTGCCCATTGAGGATAACCATAGGGACAAGAGCCTTTCCCATTATAAATCTAGTTTACAGCATCCTGTTGTTGTGGATTAATTACGGATGAGCGGGATTACGGAGATGGAGGGCACACAGAGCACGAATCCCAGCTGTCTGGGGTGTGTATGGAGTGTATCTTCACAAAAGAGCAGCTCAGTGCACCTAGCCTATTGACCGGCATCCCCAGAAAATGACTACTCGTCTAGCCATGGGAGTCTTCTCGCTCTTTTTATTTGGCTGAGTTATTGAATGGCGAGCACCATGGGGTGATATCATTTGATCTAATTGAATGGTTGCTGCTCTAAGAGACGGAGTAGGGAACAGGGGAGGAGAGGACAAAATGGGTGGTAGTAGGGATGGGGAGGTGGGGTTAAGGTAAGCCAAACATCAGAGACCTACTGTCATCCCCCCAGTCCTACTAAAGGGATTATGTCTTCTCTAAACATTTGATTTAATAAGTTTTTTTTTTTTTTATGAGCAAACAAGTTCAGTACTGAGATTGTAGGGATATTAAAGGTTGAAAATTCGATATGAGAGTACTGGGTAGCAGAGACGGCCTCGTTGCTGATAATTCAATACAGCCGAGGGAGCAGAGCATCAGCAAATTCGATCCTCCACGCGAGGGGGCGAGTCTGTCAGCCTTCTTGACGGATGGGAGCTTGGCCAGAATGACTGGATGAATGTAGAGGAGGTTGTTTGAGGCAGGACTATGTGGTGGCTTTGGAGCCACAGACCCCTGCATATATGGTCAGAGGAAGAGAAAACCAAGGCTTTCAGAGAGCTGTGGCAAAGTTCCAGTCGCCCATTGGCCACACAGCACTTTGGTTTTTGGGGTTCAGGGGCTCATTCTGTCTGTGCCCCCCAAAACGTAGAGCACAACTAGTGTTTACTACTGACATCCGCTCTTATTTATGTCTCTCCTGAACGCTTATTCTCTACCGCATACAAATCATAAGAAAAGCCACTCTGATCCCATTCTAATACACAGACGTGGGCACAGATGGTATCCATCCAGGCGTGGTTTGCTCGCCGCAGAATTATCTGCATCGATTGCGGGTTGAATCCGACAGCGCAAAAGTGGTGTAGTGACATGGGTTTGTCCCAGTGCCATCTTACTCGACGCAGTGAACACAACGACGCCTGTACAAACAGACGTCTGAGAATTACCCAAGTCCCAGAGACGAGCTAGGGGTTCCCCACTGAGCGCCAAACCCATTGTTTAAATATGTGTGTGTGGGTTTTTATAGGTATACCACAAAGATCTGTATTCTATCAGTGATGCATTTTAGGAAGACACTAGTGCCAGAAATCTTACACAATAATCACTAAGCTCTAAGCAAATGATGATCGGACGTACGCTCAGTGGTTAAGGTTCTGTCTAGTTCTAGTCATCAAAATGGTTGGGGGTTCAAATGCTTGGACTGATATCGAGTCACTAAGGGGCCTTCAAGGAAGAGTGTTAACTGCTCAGCTCGTTTGTATTAAAGTGTCTGGAATATAGGCTTGTGCAAAATAATGGTTTAATCATCTCTATTATTATTATCATTACTATTATTATTACTACGTTTATACTGTACTGCCAGACCTGCCAACATCCACATTTTACACTAGTACCCTAGTACAGGATATCGCCAAAAGTGTAGTCTTTTTTCCCCCCAATAAAATGGGAGCTGAACCCCATATGACCCTGCAATGATTTGCACTGTTGTTCTGAACACTCCAATATCAACTAACTGACCGCACACCCTCCTCTACTCTTCTTCAACTTGAAATGGTAGAACTGCTTGTTTTCCTGTTTTTTATTTATTTATTTTTGACTTGTTTTCCTTCCTCAGTTCTGGATGATCAAATGCGTTCACAATTTTTGAAACGGGAAATTGCAAGTAGGGAAAAATCAGCATATCGTGACGCACAAGCCTACTGACAAATTAATGAACGCGAACGTAAATATCATGCAATACTCACAGAGTCCGCAGCTTGGGCATGTGGTTGAAGCTGGACAGTGGAATGAGGGTGATGTTGTTGTTGTTGAGAGTGCTAGAAAGAAAAAGAGAGATCATAGATGAGACATTTATATTGATCCAGTGTAGCCTGGATAGTATGCACAGTGAAGAAAAAAAGGTGAGGTGATGAAAATAAAGACTAGTAGAGATATCAACACGGATTTGCATTATGTCTATGTTAGGATTAGGAGTGTTCTATTATTTAAATTGAAAAAAAAAATCTCATACTAATTTGGAGTAATCCTTCACTCCACTGGTGTGTGATGCGAACACTGCGTGTACTAGTTGTTCCCAGCACTGTCATGGTGCACATAATGCATGATCGCTGTGTGTCCACGGCAGCGTGTAATCGGCTTTAAAATGAGATCATCAGCGGTGTGTGCAGCTGTAAACATGGCTGGCAGGCTTCTGTGCTTCCTGCCAGAGCAGCAGCCCTCCTTATTAGCGTTAGTTAGCTGCCTTAATCTTGTACTTGAGCCATCCCACAGTCACCAGGCCCAAACCCACCCAGGGTCTGGGTCTTCTCAACTGCTGCTATAATGTTCCTGTCGGTCTGCTGAAAATGCTGAATGCTGCAGCTTCTCAGTCAGGGTTTGGGGGATGTAATGTAAGGGTCACTGGGGGGAAATGATGCCAGGGTTTTACAGCCCGGGCCTGTTAAGGGGTGCGCTGTGGCACAGAGCTGTGCTGAGGTGACGCCAGCGATGCGTGCTAGCGGAGCCGCTAAGCTTGCGCTTTTCACTCATAAGCAGCTAATTCGACCTAAACCTCCCCTTAAAACGAGAGGGGAAGATGGATATGACCACAGGATAATATGTTTCTGTGTTTCTGACATTGGACTCGTAATTCTGACAGTGGAAAATCCCCATCCCCAACAACAGCATGGCTTTAAGAATGAACTGCACAAAAGAAAAAAAGAAAAAAAAAGGGAGCGAGAGAACGCAAATCCCTCCAAAACAAAACATTCCTGTGGAATTTTAATGACAATCTTGACATTTATTTTGGCATGACTCAGTAGGGGAACACTTTATTAAGACAGAGGAAAAGACAGAAAAAAAAGCTTCTAAATGGCATGGAAAATTATTGTTATTCCACAAAAAAAGAAAAATTATGCGCAGGGAGGAGGAATCACCCTTTGTGAGAAGTTGACCAAAACCTCTCTCCTCCCAAGGAGTAGAACACAATCTTCTTCTCAAGGCCTCCAAATCTTGGAGCCAGCGCTCAGCTCTGGAGATGAGAGTAGTGGAAGAGCTGGCCTAGCCCGAGAGAGGAACGCCCTGCTAAAGCTTGCAATACCAAACCATAACAGGGAGGAAAAACTGCTCAGGAAGGACCTACACTTGTGATCGCTGGCTCAAGTTCTTCCAGAGGTGAGTGAGCGAAATCACAAAAAAACGAAAAAGTCCTTGTGGCTTTGGCTGGGATATAGTTAAAGCACAAAGCCAGAAAGCAATATGGGAACTAAACAATCCGAACCCAACATTCCAATGTACCTAACAGCTTGTGCTAACAGGGGTAGTGCTCTCCAACTCATCTATATTTCACCTGGCCAGGTTTCAGCTATAATAAGCTGTCATAAAAATAATCTATATGGATTTTGTGCTTGTAGCCAGAGTTAGAGAAGATTAACTCTTGACCGCACATTTGAGGCGTAATAAGAGTGATAACCCCTCGAGTCTAAGCAAGTATTACATATTTGTTAGAAGGCGTAGCGGCTTTAAGTAACGCCAAGGTCGTGTGCAAACTTGGGTTCTTGACAAATGAACACAAATCACATGTGGCATGTTTTTATTTTATTTTATTTTATTTTTTTTTATCTTTGTTATGTGTAATTAATATAATATAATATATAATGATAGAGTAATTTCAGATATAGGTGTCCCCCCCACTATCTGATCATGAATCTTTTTTTTCGCAGTGAATATCCAACTGTGACCGGGAACGATCAATGAGTCCACAATGTTGCCTGAGAATGTGCATTTGAACCTAAATGGAATAAAATCAATAGCGGCTTCTGACTAATAACATGCTGCGAAGCTTAACAATGTAACTTTATGATTTGATTTAAAGTGCTATTGACATGCCAGTCAATGGGATTGAGTAGCTATTAGCCTCTCAATCCTGTAGCCTTAAAATTACACCAGGACTGGTTTCGGTGGGACACCTTTTCTTTCTTGCTCCCTTTTTTTTCTCTCTTCTCAGCTATGTCAAGAAAGCTTTCCCACAGTCCCAGATAGGCACTGAGGTCTCAAGTGCTCTCAGTGTTTCTCCAGTCCCTCATTAGAGGAGGTTGGAGAGGACTCTCGGTACGTCCCTCTTGAAGGCAAGTGAAATAAGAGAGGGACTGTTGTGTTAAGGATGGCGGGTTAAATAAGGACTTGTGGAAGACAGAAAGAGAGAGAAAAGAAGAGAGAGAGAGAGAGAGAGAGAGAGAGAGCACTAGAAGCTGTCTGTCTGCTGCTGACACACATACACCCTCGCACAGCTGGGAAAATCTGAGGCTCATCAGTTGTGCTCTGCTCATCTTTTGTATGTGTATGTCTGAACCAAGGCTAACTTTGGCTACCTGTTCCTTGAGTCTTCTCTCCTTATTATATCTCATCACCAAACAGTGTAATTACCACCCTCTTCACCTTTGCTGGTAAACCCGAGATGTGAGGTGACATTTATTGAATTGGTGCTCCCAATGAGAGGATCACAGCAGAGTCTGAGTCTGATGTTCACACTAGTGAGCAACAAAGCGACAGATTACTGTTCATTTTCTATGGACGTGCACGACATGAAGCACGATTTCTTTGACAAAGCAACAGTGCGACAAGTGTCATCTGTCTGGTCTGACATTTTTTCAGATCCATAATCACAACTGTATTTAGCTCCTATTTGACATTCAAAAATGAAAAACCCCTTTAAACCAATCTATCATCTTATCGTGTCATATAAAACGTCTCAATGAATTTATATTTACATTCCTCAGGACCGCTGCCAGAAGCTATGCATCTCGTATGCAGCAGGTCATAACAGCAAAAGCGTGCTGAAGTACTGAAGATGCTTGCCATGAAGGGGTCGAATAATTTTGAAACTGGTGAAGTCATAATAAGTTTCATTTTCAGTTGAATTTGGGGAAACCACTTGAAGCATTCCTTGTGTTGAACTATTTCAATTTTTTTGTTTGTTTGATTTGTTCATCACAAACAACTGAAAGTCTGTACATTTTGTCAATAAACCTGATTTGCAATGAGGGTTGCAATGATTACAACTGTATATAGATTTACACACACACACACACATATATATATATATATATATATATATATATATATATATATATATATATATATATATATATATATATAAATGTATATATACTACCATTTTTGAATAGAAACTAAACTACGAAACAAAACTTTAAAAAACTAAGTGAGCTACAAAGATTAAAAACGAGCAACTTGTCAAACGCTAATAGGAATGTAGGGTGAGGGAGGAAACATATGCTGTCTAAATACCTCCAGAATTTTGTTTCAAAAGCCCCGGACTCTATCATTTACTGAAGTATAACTAAATCCATGCTGGAATGGAAATGTTTGCCTTTCAACTACAGCACAAAGCCACAATCAAGATGTTGTTGTACTAATTCAAATAACTCTTGGAGGAAAAACAGAAAAATAATAATAAACATGACCCGATACATAAAATCCCATACATGTGGTTTGTGTTTAAGTGCTGGATTATTAGAGAAAATATCATGATACAAGACTAGCTCTTGGAATTACCTCAATAAAAGCCAGGGAGGCTGGATGTTCAGATGAGGAACAGGAACAGATCCTACAGTTCAGATAGATGCCTCTCTAGTTCTTGATGAGGCCTTTACTTCTTAAATAAGGACAGATTAAATCTCAGCTCTTCCCCCTTTATTTCCCCCCTCCTGATCTCACCGGGTGTCCAGGAGCAATTGATTAATTGTGTTCACACGTCCAACTATTGAGACGCCACTGTTTCATAGCTCACTTCCTGAACCAGGCTTTTGTGTAGACTGAACAGAGATAAAGCAACAGGGCCGTGCGTGGTGGCAAGGCAATTTCCTGCACAGGAAAGTGCAGTTTGGAAGCTAATGACAGCTCCCCTCCTCCTCCCCTCTTCTAATCCATTCCCTCATTTAGCCAGGGCCCAGCTCTCGCCACTCGCCTGCCTGTTGTCTGTCACATAAAACCCTCTATTGACTAAAAGGCAACCTTTCAATCAGACATGACAGACGTAAGACTGATTTCTCTTATGGGAGGGTGAACTAGAGTTGGAAATCAAGGATGCATGGGATATCTGATTGCCAGATCCCAGATCCCAGATCCCTCCCCCCTTCTTTTACCACAGTGGGGCCATCACTCTGTAACTACCAGCAGAGAGGGCATTAAGCAGAGAGGAACACGACTAATGTTTTTTACATGGGCACTAAGAGTTGAAATGATTAGTATAAAAGGGCACAGGACTTGAAAAAGAGCAAGGTCCACTTCTCCGGGACCTTGTACTCAAAAGGTCACGGTCAGAGGCTTTTCTAAATCGAGAAAGAAAAACAAAAACCCAACACAGCCAAACCATCTTTATTTATTTTTGGGACCTCTCCTACATTTCTTGCATCATACATTAAGACTTCAATCAAACGCTGACTCATTTTCCCCGGGATCTATAGTTGGACAGAAATGTTAAAAAAATCTCCACAAAAAAGCAAAACAAAACAAAACCAACAAACAAACAAATAAACCCTTGGCGTGCCAGTTCACCCGAAAACCTGTTTCCCAAACAGTGGGTTCCGGAGATGTCCAGGAGTCCATGATTTTTTAAAAATTTAGTTACAGTGGTGGAAATCACAACCCAAGAGCACTGTCCGAGTTGTAATATTTATGCAGTTAAAAATAACTTATTTGACTGGCACTTTGAATTGAATGCATTTAATACACACCTCAAGAGCTCAAACACAAGTAGACTGTAAATAAGGTCAACTTGGACATAATGTGTTCTATCAGTGCAAAGTTACGGAATACACAACTCCAATAAATAGCCAAAATATTATTGTATATAGCAATGTTCATGAAATAAATCTGTACTAAGGGATTCTGTGGAATTCATTTTACAGTTAAATGGGTCTTTGCTTGCAGAAAGTTTGAGAACCTCTGGCCTAGACACCCCAGAGCGAATGCTTTGAGATTTTAGCTTGGGTCGGACAGCAGATCCCTTGTGCTTGCTTTAATATGAAATGCTAATGCACTGTGTGTGAAAGCGTTCCTCTAAACTAAACTACAATTACACTACAACCGTGGCTCCCAGTGCTTCTTCTTATTCAAAATGAGAGAAATGTCTCCGTTAAATTGGACACGCTATAGAACGAGGCCGCTTATGCTGTAGAGACATAGACTCCCGTGATCACCTCGTCCTGATTCCAGTAAGGGGGTCCATGCCAAGCTGTCAAGAAAATGCAATGCACACACGTTGACAAATGACAGCATTTGGCAGGACGGGGAGGTTCGCTGTAATGTGAAAATTTGGTGCCGCTTTTCGATGCGTGGCGCGAGGGAAGGTCACCTTTGGCATATGGCACAGAAATGTCTCTGCACTTTCCTCCTCATAAAAAAATGACATGGCTCCGGTGAAGAAATTCACATGATCTGACATTTGATTCAGGGCCAGAATTTTTCTGTACAAACGTGGCTATAAAATATGCAGATGTCCCAGTGCTCAGCAGAGTGCTGTGCGCGCGTGAGTGTGTGTGTGTAGATGCATGTGTGCTGGTGCAAAAGCAAATCTGAAACCTGAGGGCACTTTCTCAAGCCCCCGCCACATTAAAAATTAGTTTCTGCCTTTTTTATTGCAAAGTAAACCTCTAAAACCCACTTTAACATCTTGAAAGAATTACACAAACGTACACGGCAGTACAGTCACAGTACTGTCTGGATATTACAATCCTGTACAATAACAGCACTAGAAATAAAATATACTCCCTGTGTCTCAGTTTCAAAATAAATCAATCTCATACACGAGTGTTTGAACCCGTTTTGCTTTCGGTGTCAAGTCGGTCCTTCTGCAAACACGTCTGATTGACCAGATATAAATATTTTGAATGGAAGTCTATGCTTTCAGTGTTAAACGCCTGTTATTGTTTGAAAAGCAAACTCATGCTAGATATTGTATCGTTCTTGACCTATGCCTCAGCTCGGTATATTTCACATTATTAAACATTCTCTTTGCCTTT
The DNA here is from genome assembly GCF_001660625.3 of Ictalurus punctatus. Lineage (NCBI taxonomy): Eukaryota > Metazoa > Chordata > Actinopteri > Siluriformes > Ictaluridae > Ictalurus > Ictalurus punctatus. The sequence goes on along the minus strand of NC_030423.2, from coordinate 15,378,082 downwards.
TCAAAGAACCATGTAAATTGGTTTGGACGGGGGAGGGGGGAATATAATTTACTAACATAAATTTAGCCCCACTTCAAAATGATGAGTGTTTTTCCAAACCATGACCTTGGTAATGTGATTTTTTTTTCTCACACTGTATGACTGCTTGTTACAAGAGCTGCACATGATTAAATATGTGTGTGTTTTCTTTTTTTTCCCAGTGAAAAGTTTCACACGGAGAGAACACGGTCATTTAGAAACACTGTGGGAATCGTGCATTTTCAAATCCATGTTGTACCCAACGAAATACAGTCAAGAATGTATGAAGTGTAAGATGAAATATTCCTGTCTTCTTACAGATGAACCAAAAAGACATCATTAGTTGAAAACCCAAAGGTCAGCACAATGTGAGATTCAGGGTGATCATGGGCCGTTACACAGGTTGCGGCTCTCGAAGTCCCCCTCCCTGCAGATGAACTATTTTATTCATTAGTGTGCTGGCCAAAGCACTTTATCCAGCTCATTGAGATGCAAGGCATGCCCTGTCAGGGGGGAGGGAGCCTGAGATAGCTTTGAAGTCATTAGTTCAATCATTAGCGCAGTTATGTTAAATAGAAATTACAATTCATCACCAGAAAGGGCCAATCATTTATTTTGCGAGCCTTGGCAGGCGTTAAATCACACACAAGCAGTCAGTACGAGAGGCCTGGGATTTGACACGTAGCGCTCTTACTAGATCAAGACCCTTTTCTAATCAGGAGTGCTTAGCATCTGTAAAAGGTGTTATATCTGTGGACGTGTGGACATTTTGAACTATGTGCTTCATTTTGAACTATACGTTTCTATGTGTATGAAATGCCTGGTATAAGCCGCAGTGCTCCGTTCAGACAGATCCTAATGATGGTTGTGATTACTTGAAAAAAGTTTGGCCTTTTGGATTTTAGCTATCAAAGGAAACTCTTTGAACATCTGACATGACCCAATAGATGGAGGTTATTTCTTTGATGCTTTTTTTTCTTCCCCTTCCTCCATCTTTTATCTTTGCACCTCTTCACCAATGAAACAGAGTAATTGTTCCATATATATTTAGAGACATAAATACCTGAGAAAAGAAATGCATTAAGCTTTGTTGAAAGCTCATTGTTATTGATTTATAATCTCTCTATCCAATGTCACCCAGAAGAGTTGGGTTCCTCTCAAGGTTTCTTCCTCATGCCAACTCAGGAAATGTTTCCTTGCCACTGCTGCCTCTGGCTTTCTCACTAGAAATATAAATCTACACCTAAATCTGTAAAGCTTTCTGACAATGTCTATGAAGCACTATACAAATCAATTTGAATTTAGAATATATCCCATAATACAAATTTACAAATGCAAAAATTATAACCATCAGAGAATCTATCTATCTATCTATCTATCTATCTATCTATCTATTTATCTATATATAGATATAGATATATAAATAGATATATATGATATGATAATTTTACATCATATCTATCTATCTATAGATATAGATGTATATGATGTGATATAAAATGATCGAATATCTCTAAGCACAAATGATCCCTAAAAGCGATTTACATGGACAACATTATAGCAAGACATGTCCCCTGCATGCTGGCTATTTTGGTCAAGACTAGCCTTTAATATTCTATCTCAAACCGTTCTATCTTTAGGGAGGGTTACCTTTAGCCTCATCACAGCACAGTCATGGCAGGAGGACGAGAAAGGACTCATTAAGCTTCCTCTGAGACACACTGCTGCATTAATCCAGGAGATAAAAACAGCAAATATGGTTCATGGTCACCATTTTTCACCATCACTATACTCAAAGGAGTGTCCCTAACACTCCTTAACACTCCCTAACATTCTCCTCCACTCCAGTTTCGCAATGGTAAGTAACAAAGCTGTCAAAGCTGATATCATTTTTTTTTACCCAGCTAACTGAAATCCTGCATAAAAGGACATATAGGGTGTGAATTAATGATTCAAATGCACCGAGTTAGCACATCATGATTGGTTAGCTGATACATTACACCGCTGCCGACGACCATATGGATGGATGGTTCAATCAGCAGTGAGCAGTGCATATTCATATTTCCCTGTTCTCCATGGCTGGGCATTTGTTAATGGGCTTTGGTGGAATCTGAGGATATTCTGTATTATTAATGAAAATTGATTCTTGGCTCACTCGTACAGTTTCGCTAATGTTTTTTTTCCCTTTCCTTCCCTTTTTTCTCCCATTTGGTCATCCTGTTTTATGCTTTGTCCAAAGGATAAAATATGTCTAATTCCTGACCTACTCACTTTATTTTTTCCTGTCTCCTGTCTTACTTTGCTGGCTATCTTTCTCTCTCTCGCTCTCTCTTCTCCATTCTGTGTCTACTGCTTCAGTCTCTCCCAATTTTTTAGCTCCTCAATAATGTCTCAGAAACTTCGGCCTGCCTAACAGTGATGAAGTGCTTGTGCCATGGACTACTCTGGATAAATGGATGGCGAGGCCTGACACCCCCTCCCCCTTCCCTCAACTCGTTTGGAGGATGAGGCTGGCACTTAGCGCTCTGCCACTGGCCTGATGGATGGGGCTGCGGTGGTGCTCAGTGCCTCCTGCTCTCTCCTTTCTTTCACATCCTGTGGATTTTAACGTGCTATCTTCAGTGTCACCGCAGTTCCCACCACCTACTCTGAATGATGTTGCGGCACTATCTAGGAATTCATTCGAGAACTCGAACCCTCATCGAGCCTAGTGGGACATGGGGGTTAGAAATGTAAAAGTGATCAAATTGTCGGTGTGATATAAGACTCGAGCAAGAATGGCGCAACAGGAAAGAACACTGATCTTCCTTTAAACTGATCCTGAAGATCTGAAGTGGATGGAAAGTAGGATTTGAAGTCGAAAGTAGAAATGTCTCTATGTGTGGACAGATGAATACAGAACGAAATACTCTGCATGTCTGGGAACAACATGGAAAAGTCAATAGGGACACAACATCCTGAATAGAGGCGACGGTGTGATAAGACAATGCAGCATGGGATGACAAATGAGCAACTTTCACTGTCGCACAGCCATTACGGCAACACGCGCGCGCACACATACACATAAGCAGTGGCAACAGATTGGACGAGGTGACACCGCCGCTGCTTCTCCGCCGCAGGTGCGCTGCACTTTCTCGCGCAACACACTTTGTCCTTTGAGGACAGTCAAGTCGAAAAAACACACCAATGTACAGCAACACAAAAACACATACAGAGAAAGCAACAGGAAGGAAGGATGAAGTGAGAGGATGTGGAAGAGAGAAGAGGAAATTGGACTCACAGTATCTCCAGATCGCGCAGGGCTCGGAAGGCTCCATCTTCAATGCAGCTGATGTGGTTGCTGTCCAGTTGCCTGCAGATGAGAGACAGGAGTCAGCGGTAGGTCTGCAGACAAGTGGGTGGGGGCTGAGGGAGGGGCACGGAGGAAGACAGGGAGAGGAGGAGAGGAGGGTGGAGGAATAGGGGGAGGAGTGGAGGTGGCGGGGTGGGGGGTGGGATGGTGAGGGGGGGGGGGGATGCAGGATAGAGCCAGACACTCCAGCACACACACTAGACACACACAGAGCTCTCACCTCCACAGTCCTCCCTGCAGTCAGGGACAAGGACCAAATGACTAGAAGTGGCCTGGCTGGCTGCAGCCCATCATATCCCCTCCCCTCCCTCCCCACTCTCTCTCTCTCTCTCTCTCTCTCTCTCTTGCTCTCTCGCTCCCTCACCATCCCACTCTATTTATCCTGCTCTAAGACATCAGCTGGAAACAAGGTAAAAGATATAAAGGGAGAGGGAGAAAAAAAGTAGTAAAGCAAAAGACAGAAAGAGAGAGAGAGAGAGAGAGAGAGAGAGAGAGAGAGAGAGAGAGAGAGAGAGAGAGAGAGAGAGAGAGAAGCCGGTGAGACATAAGGAGAGGGAACAGGAGGCTGGCTATAGTGCACGGCCCACCCCGTCTGTCAACTCTGTAAATATTAATTGCATTTCTCTCTCTCTTCCCCTCCTCCCTCTTTCTCTCCATCCATCCATCCTCTCCCCCTCTTCTGCGTTTCTTTTTTTTTTTCTTTTAAGTCAGAAAAGGGAGTAATTTCATTACATTAGAGCACCCAATCCATTACAAGCTTTTACCAGCTCTGCCACTGAAACAATTTCATTAAAGGAAGGGTTTGGTAAATCAGACTGGGTCACAACGTTCAACTCGCAGACACACACACACACACCACCTCTTCCTTCTCTTGTCTTTTACGCTAATCTGCAGGCCCCCTCCCTTCTTTTTCTGACCACCCAAACCACCTCTTGTCCATTCAAAAAGGAGGAGATGGATGTAGGTCACTACAAAAAAAAACAACAACATGCTGTTGTTTAGTCATTTGTTCAACTCAGTGGCAGCAGTGACATCTGACCTTCTACAGACCTGCTGCTTTTGCCTCTTTAGAGAGAGAGGGGCAATAAAACTGCCACCCCTTCCTGCCTTTATTCTACTCTCCATGAAAAGATGCCCATCTGTCTCCGTAAGACAAGAGCAGAGCAAATGAGATGGCCTACTACGAGCACATTATCTATCACCGTGGAAATAAAATAAGTGGCAGAAGCGGAATTAAAAATGGCAGTCGGCTGCATTTACTACAGACTGATGCTCTTAGCTAAAGTTTGTGCCAAACAAGTGTCTGAAAGTGCACTTGGCTCAGACCATCCATCTTCAGTAAGCAATTTCCAGATCCGAAGCCGATCCCACGAATGCTGGAATACACCCTGTGTGGGACACCAGTCCATCGCAGCAGTTTATAGGTCTTAAACATCTACAATATCGATTTTTTTCCTTTTCCAAATGCACCGAAATAGGACTGTACTTGTCTGGATGACTTTTTTTATTTAAAGGAAGTGATTCAAAATATGGACTGACTCACGTTTCTTCCTCATATGTCAAACAGATGATTATTTTTCTCCAGGAAGTGTGAGCAGCAAAAAACATACAGACTTCTAATTGCATATGTAGTACTAAATTATGCTGGATATTTGATATGTTTAAACAGTTAGATTGGAATTTACACTAGTTTTATATCAATCCAAGACGACGTGATCGTGATTTTGCCTCGGCAGAAATTCATTTCTGGTGGAAAGGGTTTTTTTGGGGTTTTTTTTGCACACACGAGCCAGTTTCAGCCACATTAAAAAGCGAATGTAACTGAAACGTGGATAAATCATAATTGAACACTAGGATTTAAGGCAAGTCTGATTTATTTCCTAAGCCTGAGTTTCCGCATTGCAAATTACAAGTGACTAAATATGATGTTGGTTCAGACTGGAGATTGAAATGTTTTATTATGTTTCCTTTTCCCCACATTAAAATCTATAGGAGATGCAAACTTTTGACTTTTGATGGAAACACAGTATTCCCACATCACGCTCAGTGTTCTCGGGACATTTAAAACCCTCACTGAAGATGAATGAATAAATAAATGCTTGAATGTAATGCATATGTCTAATCAAGACCCTTGACGTTATTTGACTCAGATGACAGCAATAAAAATGGAAAAGTTTTTAAACAAAATAAAGTGATTCATTTCTCCCCTGACCTGTGTTCACACCGTTTATTGTCCAAAGTGTTCTTTTTCCAAATTGAAATTGAAAACACACCAAAATCATACGTCGTACATAACCTATTGTAAATATTCTTGAACATGAATTTCACATTCAAATCAGATATGCAAAAATAAATAAATAAATAAATAAATAAATAAAAATAATCCATACTGCCTGTCTGAACTTGCAGTAGAAATGTAGCCAATGTCATCCATAGTGTATCACTATAATACAAACATATAGACTTCTAACACCACAACATCTCTTTAATGCTTAATAACCAAGCCGAAACCTTCACAGGAATAATGCAAGACTGGTTCTATCTTTAACACAGACAGTGGCGATTGCTCATTCATGCATGCTCTACTGCCTGGTGTGTGCATATGTGTATGCATGTATGATGTCTGTGCATCTGTGCGCATCTGAAGTGAGACATGGTAGGGAATGGAAGTCCCAAATTTAATTTCCTTCAATCTAATTACATTGGCCTTTAATCATTGCAGGCATGGGTTATATTGGCAGTTTGATGCTCATGCGCTGCCAGTGGCCCATCTGGAGAGGGTCAGAAGAATGAGGAATGAACAGGAAAAGAGGAAGCAGTTCCCCCACCATCAATCTGTCAGAAACAGCCTGCTGCTAACCAGCAGCCCTGTAACAGCTAACTGTAATTTGATCATTATCTGTATCTGTCCGTACAAGCAAAGTCCTGTCACTCTCTGTCACTCTCCGAAAAGACGGTACTAAACTTAAGAGAAAGTCAACGGTCTTAGTCTTTTGCGAACCAAAGTTTTGGAATACTGGTATTGGAAAAGCCTATGTGTGTGTCAGTGTGGGGAAACCGCTGTATGTCGTGGTGTATGAATTCTGGAAAAAATGGACATGCTAAATTGCCCCCAGGATGCTAATATGCTAATTCTCCCACCCAGTGTTCCTGGGATAGACCCGAGATCCACAACGACCCTGATCAGGATAAAGCGGTTGCTGAAGGCAATGACTAAATAAACATACCTCAACTTTAAGAATCCGTACATATACAGTATTCACCAGTTTAACAAACACAGTGGAAAATGCACTCAGTCTGCCTAAAACCTGGCTAGATAAGGATTTTCTTTCCCAGGGTCTCACTGTATATGCGTACATTCTGCTTTCTAGTGTTATATCCACACACACCATGGCTTCTCCCGAATACTGAGTGAAGCTGCTGGCAAGGCTGTGAAGATGGAATTAAAAGACATGCTGACCAGTGCAGGAACAGAAAAGCATCCTGTAAGCAGTTCAACTATTACATCAAGCGAGTAGTTTCATTTCATCTTCATCTACACAATATCTATTTTAATCCATCTGAAGATATATTTCTTGTCAGTTGTTTGGAAGGAGGACAAATGACTCAAGGTTACTGCGTGGACACTAGCAAATCAACTTTCAGTGACAGGGACCTGAAAAAAACTAAACAAAACAAAACAAACAAACAAACAAAAAAAAACAACAACATGGACTGCTAGGTAGTATTTTCTAACGAATATAAATGAGTGCCAATGCTGAAGATATACAGGTCAACATCTGCTGGACATCACTGATTTAATTAGCCTGGCGATCCACTTCGGAGGGATTCGAGGAAGAAGAGGCAACTTTAAAATACCCCTGTGTTAACCATGTGAGACAAAACTGCTGTCTATGTCTATGAGACAACATACATACATAGTGTTAATGTTTATTCATTTATTCAGGTTCAGTAGCCACTTTAACCTGCTCAGGGTTGCAGTAGACAGTACACTGGGGATGAGGTGAACATATGGCCCAGATGGGACATCACTTAGTGGTTAGCATGTTTGCCTCACACCTCCAAGGTTAGGGTTTCAACAAGGGTTCTACCTGTGCTTTGGGGGTTTCTTCCATGTACTCTGGTTTCCTCCCCTAGTCAAAAGATATGCATTGTAAGCTTTTCCAAATTGTCTGTAGTCTGTGAATGCGTGTGTGATTGCACCCAGTGATGGGTTGGCACCCTGTCCAGGGTGTCCCCCACCTTGTGCCCCGAGTTCCCTGGGATAGGCTCCAGGCTTTCTGTGCAGGATAAGCAGTACAGAAAATAGAACTTATTCACACCTAAAGGCAATTTAGCACAGTTTTGGGGAGGTTGGAGGAAACCGGAAAACCCAGAGAAACCCCAAGCAGACATCAGGAGAAGATTCAATACACTGCACAGACAGGAACCAGAGGCTTTGGAGCTGTGATGCAGCAATGCAACCTGCTGCAGCTTTAATGTGGCTGAGCTAAAAAAATCTGTAAAGCAACTTGTGCCTTCGCTAACTACTTTATATACTTAGCTAACACATATTTTTATTATGATTTTCATTCTATATTTGTGGGATATGTCTCTAGCTAAATAATGCTTGTAACAACACCTACATCTAATCATAATCTCTGATCGAAAAATGTCAATCTTTGCACATTTTACATTAAAAACAAAAAAACAAACAAAGTTTTCTTTACGAGACTAAAAAATGTACCAAAAAGTTCCGAACTGTCAGGTGTTAGTATACGTATGGGGCTGTTTGGTGAAACGAAAGGTTTGCACACACACACACACACACACACACACACAAACACACACACACACACACACACACGCACACGCTCCTCAACCTCATGAAGAATTCATTCAAATTTGAATGAGCAAGGGCGATGTGATTAGATTTTGTTTGCTGTCGCGAGAATAAAGTATGAAAAAGATACTAAAAGCTAACATTGCCTCTAACACTCTACTTAAACTCATACAAAGTCGTGAACGGCTTTAAAATGTAGAAGCGGGAGGTCATCTTGCAGCCCTAGAAGTGGCTTAAAAAGAAAGGTTGCATGCTTTGCTGGTCCGTACTGCTAGACGTCATAAGAGGAGAACACGTGCATGCTGGAGTGTGAGTGTGTACATTAGGTGAAGAGAATGTGACAAAAAGATCATATCACGATACTTAACAAACATTTCGACGACATATAACCTGGGTCATGATATTTAGGTTTGATAACAGATTGCCAGCAAAATAGTGTTGCATAAAAATAAAGAACCCTTTAATAACTAATATGAGACTTTTATTTAATGTCTATAAAAATAAATGATTGGTATTGGTATTGGTATTGAGCTGATACTTGCAAAAAATGCTGGATTGAATATCACAGAAAACATATTATATATCAGAGTAACAAATGGCAAAGATTGGAATTGGATTTGGGAAAGAAATGTATTTTTGGAACTGGAAATGTTTACATAAAAAGAGGCTTGATGGGTTTTTCTTTGGTTTGGATTGGTTTCATTATATTTATACTTTATACTATAGGGAACACTTTACAATAACAGTACATGAATAATCATGCACTAATACCTGAATTAATACTTACTTAAATATGAACTAATGATGAGTTAAGGCATGCACCAATCACTTATGAAGAACTATCCTTAACTCATTATGAATTCATAATGAGTCTTTATTGATCACATATACACAGTGAAATTCTTTTCTTCACCAGCATGTTAGGAAGTTGGGGTCAGCCATGAAAAGCACCCCTGGAGCAGAGAGGGTTAAGAGCCTTGCTCAAGAGCCCAACAGTGGCAGTTTGGCAGTGCTGGGACTTGAGCCCCACCCTTCCGGTCAGTAACCCAGAGCCTTACCCGCCAAGCTGCCCCTGTCCCTTTATAGCCACCTTAAGTACATGTTAGTATGTTTGTTAGTTAATGTATTAATTAACACGTATGGGCAAACTGAATCAAACATGCTCTATAAGAAAGAATATTAATTTAATGTGCACAATCTCAAATTGTTTATATAATTTGCCATATGCAGCTGCGCACACAGTCACCATCCAGTGCAGCTGCATTACTACAATAATACATTAAAACTAAAAAGCATGTACTAACATGCTATCATTATTCAGGCATGAATTCTAAAGAGGTAGTTAAGGTTAGCTCTTCATTAGTGCATGCCTTAACTCATCATTAAAATGCCTTAATACGTCAGGGGCAGTGGTGGCTTGGCGGTTAAGGCTCTGTGTTACTGATCCGAAGGCTGGGGGTTCAAGTCCCAGCACTGCCAATCTGCTGCTGTTGGGCCCCTGAGCACTCTCTGCTGTATCATGGCTGACCCTGTGCTCTGACCCCACCCTTCTGACATGCTAGGGCATGCAAAGAAAAGAATCGCACTGTGCATATGTATATGTGATCAATAAAAACTCATTCAGCTATTAGTGCATGATTATTTGTGTACTGTTATTGTAAAGTGTTACAATACTTATTACCTGTGTATTTACAATGTAAGTGATTTTTGTGTGAAAGAGTTTGTGCATCAATAAAGAAAAAAGAAAACATTTCGTAGTAGTTGTTTTTTAAGAAAAACAGTACTGGAACGGTATCGGCTGATTATCCAGGTTTCAGTATCAGGATCGGAAAGGAAAAAGTGGTATCTCTGAAAATCTATTTATTTCGCAGTGAAAAGGCGGAAAGAAAACATTCTGTAAACATGGCAGCATTTTGAATTTTTTAAACAATTCCAAACAAAACTAATCAGCTGCTTTCCATCAAATTATTCAAAAATGTTAGAGGATATTGCACTACGTCAGAAAAGTTTAGCGTTATATTATGAATATTGTACTATATCAATATCATATGTGAATTACCCCTGTGCGTTCTTTCTCCTAAAGGAAACCAGAGCGTGGGCTCTCTCTCAATCTCACCTCAGCTGCAGGTGACAGAGCGTCCTCACCCCTACAGCGAGCAGGCAATTCATGCAGCTCTACGCTACATTTGCACTCTATGAATAACAATGTCACCAGGATGGATGCGCAAGAGCCTCATTCACTATTAATCGCCTGTTCATAGACACAATAATGCAATGCTCTCTAGGTTGTGCTGACACATGCATAAAGCATAATACGTGTGCGTGTAGAGATCATCACACAGCCTTCAGTGTATTATGATGGGAGAAGTGGCATTCCACTCCAGGACACTGAGGACCTTAAAGCTCTGCGGTCCTAAGATTGAGTGGAATCGGTGTAGCGTGTCAGCGAGACGTATACAGAGACCAGCTATGACTGGAAATGCAGACGGGAGAAACAGAGCGTAGCACATGCAGGCTTGTTAGCTGCGGAAGGCAACTCGATGGAGATATTAGCCATATGGCCGCTCGGCAAAGAAGGTGAAGGATGCTGACTCCAGCAAAGTGTGCTAAGGAGATGTGGGGAAGGTTACGAGAGAGAGAGAGAGAGAGAGAGAGAGAGAGAGAGAGAGAGAGAGAGAGAGAGATGTGATTCTTTATCAGCCACTACAGCAGTGTACACCAGGCGAACATTAGGACACTGAAAGTATATGAAAAAATCAATGCTTTTCCTGGACCAGTGCCTCTCTATTGTTTCCTGGTTAATACAAAGAAACAAAACAAAACAGAGGCAGTACTATTTCAGCTATTAAATCAAAAGTCACCTTGCTGTGCATTTTTATGGGGTTGCTAGGAGGAAGAACAGGTTTAATTCCCCGTTCCTCCCCTTTCCCGAGAGCAGCTATTGGAAAAACGAGCTCATCTGCTCGGTGCTCACGCACCGGTCATCCATGCGTGTCCGTGTACATGACACCTAGTGAAAGATAAGCTCTCCAAGCACTCGCTCAGAAACGACTGGAAGGGAAACTGGACATAACTGTCAGGCATAGAAATGCAGGTGATGAGGGAATTTTGAAAAATGGATATGAGTGGGAATGCACAAGTGACTGTGCTGGGTGTGCACATTGATTTAGAGACAGCAATGCTGGAAAACAGTGTGTGTGTCTGTGTGTGTGGGGAGAGATTCATTGACCCACAGTGATTAGTAAACATGCACATGCAGAAAGGGAGTTGTTTGACGCAGGTCAGCGAGGTCAGCACAGGGAGTGACACTCGTTTAACTGTATCAGGCCACACACACACACACACACACACACACAGCCAAATGCAATTACTGTGCACAACCTTGCCATTAGCTAATGAAAACAGTCTTACCCAGACATAACAAAGTGACTTTTTCTGTTTTTGAATATGAAACCAGTCAGTCTTAGTCAGGCCAGTTTGTCAATACAAGCCAATTAGCCTATTAGATAGGATAGAAAAACAAGCGCTAATAACTTACTACATCACTTACTACATCACTAAGTCACTTACTGCTTTTATCACGGTCGAAACAACACCACAGCTCTGTTTAGGACATTGTTCATTGATAAAACACACAACTGAACACTGTCATTCCATATTTGGATTCTAATCTAATCCATTAGATTGGATAAAATCTAATATGGGGCTCAGGTGGTAGAGCGGGTCGTCCAGTAATCGTAGGGTTGGCGGTTCGATTCCTGGCCCACATGACTCCACATGCCAAAGTGTCCTTGGGCAAGACACTGAACCCCAAGTTGCTCCCGATGGCAAGTTAGCGCCTTGCATGGCAGCTCTGCTACCATTGGTGTGTGTGTGTGTGTGTGAACGGGTAAATGAGACACAGTGTAAAGCGCTATATAAGTGCAGACCATTTACCATTTACTCACGCATACCAAGTGTGCACCTGTTCCAACATGATATATCGAGCTGGTACTTCAAATCTGGCCCTTGACATCCACTTTCCTGCAGAGTTTACCTCCAATCTCAAACTCACAATTTATTTACAGCAGAATGCTACTATAGAGGACTTATTTCTGTGAAAATTTCAAGCTCATATCTGGTCCCTCACCAGAGACAATCAACCCGAAGTGAGGGAACTTTTTTAAAAAATCGCACTCTCACTCCCATAAAAAAAGAGAGAAGTATCCAATTTGAAATGTTCTGAATGCACACTACACTTACCTACAGTAGGTCCCCCCTAAAATAAATTAAGACTGAGACTCGAACCCTTCTCATTACACAGTGAATTCACCCTAAAAGTGGAACCGTGAGAAATCTTGAGCATTAAATTTGGACTTGAGTTCTAAGTCTAAGGAACACGGATGTGAAAAATGTTTATATATGTCTTTGTACCTTGTAATGCACTCTAGAGATCAGTTTTTGTTCCAAGGAGCTATCCGGAGCAGAGATATTGAGGTTTCTGTAAACAGCTGTATAACCAAAAAAACTGTAAAAAAACAAACAAACAAACAAACCTGGTGGTTTTGCAATGCCAATACATAGAGGTAATCACACAAATAAATAAATAAATAAATAAATAAATATGAAAAGCAACCTGCATTGGACCACTTGAGATGGAATGACCCTACCATTTTTGTCCAAGAACATATCAAAATAATATGTTTTACTTGGCTCATACTCTGTCTTCAGTAATACTTTAATTTAGGGCTGCACAAAACATTTCAATATAAATTCATCACAATGATACAGCCAATAGAGTTATTCAACTTCATCGTTTCAAATCAACAAAAAATGATAATAGCTTTTTTCCCCCTTGCATTACAGCTTTTTTTTTATTATTATTATTCCTTCACATGAATCCATCTTTTAATCACAATCACAATCCCACTGCTGTTAGTCATACTAATTAAGTGTTATTTGTTGAAATGCCAAATCAGCAAACAAATTTATCATCACAGTAAAAAAAACACACGAATGAAAAACTCAAGATTTCACATTCCAGTTAATAACACCGCTATGTAACGTTAGCCAATTAGTGGACTTCAGCTAAGCTCACCTATTCATTATGTTTAACTGATTGAGGAAGCCAAAAATCCTGATGTGTTTAAGTTATCACTGACTACGATTACATGGACAGCATTAATCTAATTATTGACCTCATTCTGAATAAGACAATATTTTGATTAAGGTGTTTACATGAGTCGCTTTTATAATATTCCTTTCATGTTTCCGTTTTACATGTTATAGAAAATAGATCGTCACGGGGTTAGGGTTAACGTTACACGTCATCACGTCCCTACACTACGCCATCAGATGTTCCCTCCAGAATTACACGTATCAACATACAGTTCGTCTTCGTTATGGTACTATATACAGTTTTGGTTGTTTCTATTTTTAATTTTACAAAAGATTCAAGTGCAGTTAATTATTCGTCATGCTATACGTGCAAATAGACGACTGCTTGATGTCGTGGGCTGCGTCCCAAACCGCATACTTACCGTCTATATAGTAGCCGAGATACATGTATTTCGCCTAAAATATAGTAGGTAAGTACGCGGATTTGGACGCAGCTGTGCTGTGAAAACTCTCACACGACGTTAATAATGTGATTAAGGTGTGTACATGTCTGTAATATACGTCGTAAATGCGACTAAAACAGGAGTACTCCACCTGTCTTAATTCGATTTGTGTTTACTTCGAGTATAACTTTAGTCAGATTAAGGTCATCAATAATCTCTGTTTACATAGTAGTTTCTTAATCAGAGTATTGTCTTAATCAGGTTGAAATCGGATTATTGCTGTCCATGTAAACGTACTGAATGAAGCGGTACTGTTATGCAGCCAGATGCAAAGCGGAGTTACTGTTACCACACTGAAGCTGAGTGTTTTCCATTAACACGACGTCCCGAAGCCTTTTATTCCTATTATTTCAGAGCAATTTACCAACACTATCATTAAATTAAATAACAATCCATTTGACTTTTTATTTTAATGAGCAGCCTCTCTTTTTGAAAATCCATTCACGTGTATCATCCATCATACTAATCCTTGTGTACACTGTTACTATAGAAACGATAACATATTAGAATGAGTGCAATAATATATTTGAATATTTCTGCTGTTACAGAAAACGAATCAACGCCTTCTGACCAATCAGATCGGACAATTCAACTTTATGTAGAGTTGAAACATTTATTATGCTTGTCTTGGAAGTTCTTGAATAAACCTGAAATGTACTTTAATATCATGTTCGCAAACATTCTGCCTTATTGATGTGTTCTCCTAACACACACTGGTAATCGCTGTTGTCCCCTAATGACTAAAAATACGGACTCTGTTATAGCATGTGTTTTCATTCATTGTTTCTGTTCCATTTGTTAAAAATAATCTAGTCCAGAAGATGTTCGATAATTATAACTAAGCGTAACTATATCCATTTCTGATAAGAGTTCCTTTTCCGGCCCAACTTTTGGACTCTTCTGTATTATTCTGTACTCATATAAAATAATCAGCCTGACATTGAATATCGAGACCAGAGCAGTAGGGAGAGGTCAGTTTTCAGAACTCTATGTTCCAGCTCCCAGCATGTGGCAGGATTGTACTGACCCCTTAAACTGGGTTTGGAACACTTCCACAATCAGATAAAGTAATAAAGCTTCCTGAACCGAACTGCGCCGCACCATGAGTGGGGAAATCACATACCACAACTGATCTTTAACTACAAACAGAGGGAGTGGCTCATTATGTATAACATTAACAGTTACGCTCTCGCACTCATTAAGGGGAACTTATCAAAACGCTGGATTTCGCCAGCCCTGGCCTTGAGTTGGGGAATGCGACGTTTATTGTTGTAGGCACGAGATGGAGGATGTTGGCTCACAATGATTCCACTCCTTCATTGTGGTTCAGCCCCACAAGCGAAGGCAACGGCACATAACAGAAAGGCTGAGCGTTCAAACGTATACATTCCTCACGCGGTTTGGCTACAAAATCCGCGTCCATTTTAGGACGTGTTGCTTGTCTATCTTTATAATGAGCAGATAGGAGAGAAAGGGAAAAAAAAAGCGCAGCGCCTACATCTGTTAGTGAGAGCATAAATTTGTCAAAGTCCATTAGTGTAATTGCAAGTGGTAGGGGAGTATTATTCATAGCAATATCCCGAACACATCTATCTTACTGAGACGTACTGATTAACTGATTCCTCATGATTGCTAAGCTTATCAAGTATTAAGACAAATGATTCAAGGAATCTAAGCTATAGCATGTACCCTGCCTCCTGGGAAGCATCTGTCCTCTTTCTATTGGTAAGATAAAGTAACATAGCAGAACTTGCACTAAATAGAAGCGTGGGGGAACTTTTTTCATTTTGCTCCGGCTTAATGGAGCGAGCGTTTAAATCTTTTTTAGGGCGACAGCTGTTTAGAGGAGAGCGCACGGCGCGTAGTGCAGCAGACTTACAGGTTCTTGACGGTGGTGATTCCACGGAAAGCCTTACGAGGTACGGCCTGAATCTGATTCTCACTCAGGTCCCTGGGGAGAGAGAGAGAGAGAGAGAGAGAGAGAGAGAGAGAGAGAGAGAGAGAGAGATAGAGAGAGAAAGAGAGAAAGAGAGAAACAGAGATGAAATATTAGGAGGATGTTTGAAGTCACTTCACATTTCAGAGAAGCAGAGAAGCATCTCAGGCCAGATGGGTGTTGAAACAACTCGGCCTTTCTTGAATGATACTCCTTTGCTTTGAAGTCTAAAACAAAATTGTTCAACAGACCATAAATGTCACATCTTGCTTCTTGTCTTTGAATCCTCCATCGCTGTGAATATGTGTGAGCATTTGTTTGTGTACGTGCACATTTGTGTGTGTGTGTGTGTGTGTGTGTGTGTGTGTGTGTGTGTGTGAGCATTTCTCCCACATGCATTTCATTATTCTGAATGAAGATATTACATTCACTTTGAGTAACATGTAAATAGAAGACAGGGAAAAGAAAAAAAAAATCGTTTTTTTTTCTTTTTACACACACACACACACATACACACACACACACATGCACAAAAATCAGTATTAATGGCCCGAATATTTTCCCTTAATGTTCGAGTTAGGAGGCAAACGATTTTTGACATTTTGAAATGGTTTTGCTTAACTCTATTAAACTTGTTTGTTTGTAGGCTGATAACGGCAAATATAATTTGAAAAGCAGAATGCAATTACTAGCCAGAGAGGGAACAAATGAGCTATGGAATATCGGCCCGGCTAATCAGAACGTCTGCCTCTTAGTCATGGCTGCAACACGTAACATGGAGAGAGCGGCGCTCGGGTTAACCTGTCTGCCCTTGCTCCAACCAATTTCACTGATAAACAATCAGGCACGGATCCAAACACTCTGAGGAATTCTGCCAGGCACGCTGTGTGCTCTGTAATGATGTATCAGCCATAGGACTGCCAGCAATTTCCTCTTAGGAGAATTATACAAACAGCACTTATTGGACCCACGTTGCTGTTTTGCTTCGCTGGAAAATCCGATACGCAGTTGTTTTTAGGAACTAATCAAGTTTTATTAGCGCAAAAAAATATTAATAAATCTGTTCTGCTTTGCAGTGAGGGAATATGGATTTGCGTCTGGCTGGCCTTGATTGCTTTTGACATGTTCGACGGCCTTGCATCGTTCTTGGCTCAGCCGTCTCTGCTAGCACTCTGGGAGCTCGCTTCGCTCATACGATCGTGCTTTCTTATGAGTGCGAAAGTGATCGCTTCGAGGGATGTTTAACGCACAGGTGTCCAAGCGAACACGGCTCTGGTGATGACTTGCATACTGGCTTCGATGGCGTGAACGCGAAGCAGGCGTAAGGAGCACGGGCAGAGGGAGAAGATGTGTTTTACGACTACGCTTTTAATTCTTTATGAGCGCCGGAGCTTGGCCTGAGATTCCTCTTCAAGCTAAGAGGAGAGAACTTCCACGGATAATAAATGTTTTATTGTTTTGTTTACTCAGCTGGATTTTGCCCTCCTGTCTTTCTGACTAAAAAGCAAACTGCCCTAGCTGAATAAGAGCAGCTATGAGAAACTATCACTCTCCGCAGACATGATCGACTGGGTACTCAGTCCTCGAAGTGACGGAGAGATTACATCGCAGACGAGGACTGAAGACATCATGGTAATAACCGGCATTAGGTGACATTTAATGAAGAACAACCTGAAACTTGAGGCAGGGGCTATAAAGTGAAAATGAAGGTTTATGAGAGGATCGTTCTGCCAGATGAAATAGCTATGCACAGTACTTATTTTCTTCAGTGATACAAGATTTGAAGTACATGTCAAGTTCTAGCCTTACAAACTGGATCTCATGCTTGTACACAGAATCATCTACTGGTTTGCCTACAGATGTGCCTTAGGAAGAGGAAGATATTAAGGCTCAAACACACACACACACACACACACACACACACACACACAGACAGCATGTGTGTAGGGGGCAAGTGCATTCGTCTCCCGCCTCTGACAATCTGCTCGCAAATTTCATTAATTTTATTTTCCTTTCGCCCTCCTCCTCCTGACTCGCAGGATGGCTGCCATAAATCTCCTATTGATTCCATTAAAGCCTCCCATGTCCAGACAACCTGGCAGCACCAAAACATATTACTGATAAAAGCTCAACAACACACACACGGATAACAGAGCGGGAGTGCAAGGAAAATCCGTCCTCGAGCGCACGACACAAAATGCGTACGCAGAAAAAAAAAGAATTAGGCGGTGCGTGGGTCAATTCTATTTATCGCATTTTCGTAAATGTCATACTTCATCTTTCACCTAACCCCCCCCCCCCCAGCAAATGAATAAAGTGTTTGGGAGCTGGATTATTCAGGCGGCGTTTCTCACAGTGTTTACTCTCTGCAGGAAACGGGCATGAAAGGGACAAAGGCAAAATGTGATTGTCAAAGACAAGCAAGGATAAAGACCATATTACTGTAACATGAACACAGGAACGCATAGAAGCAGCTCTCCCAGATTAAATCACTGCCTCGCTCAAAGCCAGTCTTTTAAAGCTATAAAGTCAAAAAGTGAGGATCTACGTCGCTCCATTTTCCTTATCATGAGCTGAGCCGAGCAGAGCTGGACAGACTTTGCTGCTGATACGTCTCCTGCCGTGTCTATGCTTCACCTTCTATCTATCAATCACACGCTGCCTCGTTTTGCTCAGCTATTATCTGAGTGCCAAGTCCAGTCTTCAGTTTAGCCGAGAAAACCCTCAAAACACCCCCACACACACTCCCTATAACCTTTTACACACTCCTGACCACTCCTACATACATTCCTGATAATCTTCACACCCAAGTAAATCTCAAGCCCATTTACACACTCCTTAATACATAAGCGCACCACTTGTAAACCCTTATTAGTATTTACACACTCCCAGTAATCATTATCAGGACTGGACCAATAATATGCTTTAAGACAATTCAAGTCAGATCTGTCATGTTGATCATCATCATGTGTTTTATGACTTCACTCGATCACTGGAAAAGACCGGAAAACATGATTCGATACTGGGCTGATAGAGATTCCCTACCCCCTAGTAGGGGCAGTGGTGGCTTGGGGGTTAAGGCTCTGGGTTACTGTCGGGGGTTCAAGCCCCACTGCTAGCCCCAGCCACCGTTGGGCCCTTGAGCAAGGCCCTTAATACTCTCTGCTCCAGGTGTGCTGTATCATGGCTGACCCTGTGCTCTGACCCCAACTTCCTAACATGCTGGTATGCGAAGAAAAGAATTTCACTGTGTATATGTGACCAATAAAGACTCATTACCTCCTGTACACCACTAACCCCACCTCCACACTCTGAATATCCCTGTTCCCCATAAACACACCACCAGTAAACCCTTAACCACACCTTTACTTTCACTTTAAATGCTTTCCATTCAAATCCACATCATACGCACCTAACCACAAGAACACACACCCTATAATCCCTTTCCACATAAAAGAACACCCCAATACACCCTGACCCACATCTATACACACTCTCGTTACCGTACACATTATACACCGATACACTCATCTCAGCTCACTGGAACTCTAAGTGAGATCTTATTAGACCAGTAAGTATATTAACATCACTCCACTGGCAGCCCGTTTCATTTAGAATTGACTATAAAATTATATGACTAAATCCTTTACTGGTGTAGCAGCATCATCCATCTCTGAATGCCTGATAAACTATGATCCAAATCGTGCCTTAAGATAATCTAGAGCTAACCTTTTCCAAATATTGCATGGAAGCAGCATGAATCAACATGAAGCAGATTTTTGCTTTCATGCACCAAAGATCTGGAACACATTACCAATAAACATTCATCAAACTCCATGTATCACTGATATTTAATAAACAGCCAAACATATATTTTTTCACTTTAGCTTTTACCCAGCATTTATATTTACTTACTTTTACTGCAATATAGCTTTTACATTACGTTTATATACATAAATATACATACACACACTGCACCGTGTGTGTGTATGTGTATATATAATGTGATTATGGGATTATTAATGTTTTTCTTTCTATCACTACTATTATTCACTTTATTATTATTAAATGCCTATTTTACACTGTTATTTCTAACTTTTGTTTCTTTATTCCTGTTTATGGCACACTATAAAGCAATTTGTGCTGCATTATAAATGTATAAAAAATTGGTATATAAATAATAATAATGATAATGATAATGATAATAATAATAATAATAATAATAATAATAATAATAATAATAATAATAATAAGGTGAATAAAAATGTGGTTCGCATGTTTGCCTTGCACCTCCAGCGTTGGGGCTTCGACTCCTGCCTCACTCTGTGTGAGTGGAGTTTGCATGTTCTCCCCGTGTTTTGGGGGTTTCCTCTGGGTACTCCAGTTTCCTCCCCAGTCCAAAGACATGCATTGTAGACTGACTGGCATTTACAAATTCCCCGAATTATATGAGTGTGTGTGTGCAATTGTGCCCTGTGATATTTTGGCACTCTATCCAGGGTGTCCCCTGCCTTGTGCCGCGGGTTTCCTGGGATAGACTCCAAGCTCCCTGCGAACCTGTGTAGGATAAGCGGTATAAAATATGGATGGATGTATTATAATTAGCATTATTATTATTATTATTATTACACCGTGCTTCCTACAGTTACACACTCATTTACATGCACCAGTACCAATTAGGGCTGGGGTATACTCCTTTTAATAATAGTAATAATAATATATATTTTTGAAAATGTTATGTGTGAATAGTACTGAAACTGTTTTGAATAGATCTGTAAATGTCACTGCTGTTTTGACAAACATTTTGTCAAATTAAATATCACACTAGTATGTGAGTGTGCCCTGCGATGGATTGGCACCCTGTCCAGGGTGTACCCCGCCGTATGCCCGATGCTCCCTGGGATAGGCTCCAGGTTCCCCGTGACCCTGAAGAGGATAAGCGGTATAGAAGATGGATGTATGGGTGGATGGATGGAAATATCACACTATGACATTTTTACATTATATCACAGCACTGATTCATGCCAAAAATCTGATTGGAAGATGTTGATTAACTTTCTATAACAGCAGGTTTGACAGTAGTGGGTCAATTCAAATTGGATTCAAATGACAGGTTTACATTAATTCATGTCAATAATTATGTTTTCATTTCTATAGTAACAACTAAATCACAACGACTTGTACGGTGTACGCTCCACGTTATGTAAACGCATTACGCATAAACATAGTGTTAATTAACAAATAATAATGCATTACATCATATGTGATAACAGGAACTATGTTAAACAATATTAGATGTACATAAAATTAATAAAACATATAATTGTGCTCTTCTATACCACTTATCCTTTTCAGTGTCCCAGGGAAACCTGGAGGCTATCCCAGGGAGCATAGGCTCCAGGTTTCCCTGGGATACTGAAAAGGATAAGCGGTATAGAAGATGGATGGATGGATGGATAATTGTGCTCTGTTATGTTTTATTCTTTACATTTCCCCCAACTACAGTTTCAGCTACTCTGATGTACTTACTAGGAGCTCCATGCTCTGTATTTATATACATTTCCCACAGCTGTACATCACATATCACATCTGTCTGTCTATCTATCTATCTATCTATCTATCTATCTATCTATCTATCTATCTATCTATCTCACTATCTCATACACACACACACACACACGGGTGAAAGGTGACCAGTAGCCGATGGCCATTCCTGTCAGAAACCCTGCATTATTCATTTCATCTCAGGCACTCATAACTGTGACCAATCACACCGCCTTTATATTCCATCTCACCAGCGACCAGTGTTTTCCAGCTTCAGGGAAGGACATCTCGCTCTTCAGAGCATAAACCGAGAACTCTTGTGTGATTTGACACGTGTGTGTGTTTTAGAGGCCAAAATTCAAAGCGTTAAGTTTCCAGAAAATCCGAGAGACAAACAGAGCACCGTGGGGTTCAGGCTGCACTGCCACACACGTATTTGTTTTTCATCAGGGTGTCCTGGGGAATCGTCCGAGAGATGATAGGGTTAAGACAGCGGCCTCACAGGGTCAGGCACTACTCTGACTGAACACACACACACACACACACACACACACTTGGGGCACTTGGGGTTATGAGATGCACATTTTTGATTTCTTTCATTAAAAAAGACACAGCCAGAACCATAGGGGAAGAAGAGGACCCCCCGAGGGCTCCATAAGCATTTTGTTTTATGAAACCAAAGACGTCTTGAATGGACGACTCTCCCTGGTGCAATCTCTTGGTGCATATTCTCATTCCAGCTGCTGTTGCCTCTCTGCATGCTGAGTGCTCTCTCTCTCTCTCTCTCTCTATCTCTCTCTCTCTGTGTCAATATTCATCCTTTTCTCCTGTGATAGCGCGAGGCCACTCCCACCACTCCTAGAGCTGCAATTCATTTAACACTTATTCTATAAAGATACATAGAACAGTGCATAATAAATACAGACCCTGACTCGTATTTCAGCTTTTTATGGATGTGGTTATGGCTGTGATGGGCCTTGAGCAGTACGCTAGGATTCTTCTGCAGTTAGCAGCAGTCTCCATTTTGGTTTATGGCCAGTTTGAAAAAAAAAAAAAAATGGACGCAAATTAAAACACTATGGATTCCTGGCTCTGAAAGACTCTCAACTGTAATTGGCTTTCAGGATGACAGTAGCTCTTAATTAAACCAGAGAATAGAGGCATGTTTTCAATAGACAGTATAATAAATAGCGGGAAGGCAGAGGCCAAATGTTGCTTTCAGTGTGAGGAACCAAGACTGACCTCTGCCTCTTATTCTCCATGAAGCACAGGCCTGCATAATCCGCCCGCTCTTTGTAAAAAAAAACCCCCCAAAAACGGACCTTTCTGTAACATTCATTTGAATTACGACTGTGGTTTCTGTGCTGAAACTTATTTCTAAAACAAAGAGACAAATACTGGATTTTGGCAAGTGGCAGGGAACCACACGCTGGCTTTGGATGTGAACCTGCTCTTTCTTCATGAAGAGAGAGGTGCAGCAGGACATCATCGCGTTTCATCCCGTTAGCTGGAGGTTCCTACTGCTGTGGTTCTGGTTTGTTCAATTTAAATGATACAGCAGTACCGAAGAGTGTAGGTTAATACTTGTTGGACGTGTAGAAGGCCAAAGGCAAATGAGGGCTTAAAAGAAGTCACTGGGGAAATCTAGGGAGAGCAGCTACACTAACCTTAATCTTAAACCTTCCAGAGAAAGAAATGGCATTGAGATTTGAGTAACACAGAGGCATGTATGGATCCAAGGAACTTAAGAGAAAGGAAAGAGAGAAAGCACAACATATATGTATATTAGTTTCTCCAATGTACCGATCACAGCCTGGCAGCATGTGGCCTTGTATTCTATTCCAGCCATTTAACTTTCTGCCCTTGCTTACTGTCTTACATCCAGCTCAAAGACTTCTTGATTTAATTAACTCTTTATGAATAAAAATATTCCCATATTGATCATCCTCAGCCCGCTGACGCAGGCTAAACTGTGACAGTCATTCGCTTCATTACGCCACTGCACTTTTTTTTCTTCTGCTGGTAGTAGAGGGCATGAAAAAGAGAGCAGCTTCTAAATCATTGTAAATGGGCTAAAATGCTCCCTTGGGTGCCTAAAGCTCACTACTTGGGCTTCAACATTCCTGTACCACTCCTAAGATAGCCCCATGTATGGAAATTAGAAATGGAAATCGCCCCCCTCCGCTCCGCTCCCCTCCCCACAACCCCTAAACCCATGTAAGTATCTATTATGTTTTGTCAATACTTTAATTAAATTAGACAGTTTAATGTGATTTATCTTGATCCATACCCTTTATGGTTATAAAAGCCTTTTTGGCTCTCGGCCCAAAAGATGTCGAACAAGTTGAACGCAGAAAAAAGAAGGAGGAATAGTTAGAGAGGCTGGGCAAGGAGGGCAATTTGTTATTCGCTAATTCACTTTTATTCGTCTTCTGCCATTTGGTTTAATTCTCTTTTCTTCCACTGTGTCTTCCCCCTGGATGGGGCCTGAGCGACAGAGCAGGCTTTTAGAGACATTTAGAGACGTAATAAAATGTCAGTTATAAGAGATGACAGGACCGCATACAGACGGCCCTGATGCCTTGCCTTATATGCCAGAGTGAAGTTCAGACTGGACCGCTTAAAAAAAATAAAAATCAATAAAAACTACCTGTATCAGTCTTGTTCAAAGCAAACTCACATTGCACAAAAAAGTGGGGAAAAGAAGCAAAAGGGATAAGCCCGCTAATCACACAATAGGATTGAGAAGCTTTTAAGAGGAGCGTATTGCTGGCCTGAAAAAGCTGACTCCTCTCTTCAGTCTCCATCTCGCTCTGCTCACATCTGGGCCCCTCAGTGGCGCAGCCATAAATAATACTGAAGAGATTAAGAGATTGGCTGGGGGGAGGTAGTGGTTGTGGGGGTGTAATGGGAGGTGGTGTGCGTATCTGCACAGTTTCAATTCATCTCGTGGCAGGTCGCAGTTGCCACGGAGACCAGGAGCAATTCTGTCCAATTAACTGGGAGCTGGTTGTACAGGTGCATGTGGTAGTGTGGTGGTCAGAATGTGTGTTATTTTGTGGTGTGTATGTGTGTGTGTGTGTTGCATCAGACACTGAGACAGACAGACTGACACACTGCCTTTTCAATTAACGGAAAATGCAGAATGCACAGCATAAGGCTTAAAGTTAAATTGTTTCCCAAATATCCTGTCAAAAATGGCACAGTGTCTGGCAGATGGAATTTCCGAGAGACTGCTGTTAAATTAGGAGGATCTGCCCTACATACTGTTTTAATGCAAAGAATAACACATACATGCAGTAAATCTCTAAAACAATTAAAAAAATAATAAAATAATGTCTTACACAGGAATGATTAAAGGTTCTTTCTAATATAAGCATAAAGTAAAATTCCATATAAAAGCATCACTTTTTCAACCTAAGAATAAGAACCTGAGAACAGAACAGACAACATGTTTACAAGCAACTCACTTATAATAGAAGTATACTAGCATTTGCTAAATTCCATCCAGCCATTTTCTGCTTGTCCTACACAGGGTCAGAGAGAACCTGGAGTTTATCATAGGGGGCTCGGGGACAAGGCGGGGGCTACCCTGGATGGGGTGCCAACCCATCACAGGGCACAATCGCACACACATTCACACACTACAGAAAATCTTGAAATGCCCATCAGCCTACAATGCATGTCTTTGGACTGGGGGAGGAAACCGCAGTACCCGGAGGAAACCCCTAGAGCCCGAGGAAAAAATGCAAGCTCCATGCACACAGGGAAGTGGGAATCAAACCCCCAACTGCAGCAGTGAGAGGCAAGTGTGCTAACCAATAAACCACCACACCCCCCTGAAGTCCATCACTAAATGTTTAAACTTTCCAACATTGGCGCAATATAGTAACATGTAATTTGGGTTACTTCCATTTTGTCTCAGGTTTTGTGGTATTCATAGACCATCAGATCTACTTCATGAAAACATACAACAAAAATACACATTTCATATAGATCAGTGGTGGATCACCTGGTGGATCTAGCAAAGCATACCAGCAGCTTTAACTGAGTATTTAAAAAAAAATAAAAATACTGTTGCAGATCCAATAAAAGGTGAAAAAGTACACATTTATTCTCCACGTGAAGTCCAAAACAGATGTGTCCATGCCTCTAGTCAAAAGCGCCAGGGTGAAAAATGTGACCATTTCAAAGTCTCTTATTTATAATATTTTAATACATAAGCTCAAAAAGTTAAGCAGTAAAAGGTAACTGTTTTTATCATTCATGCTGATTTTATGGAACTTGCATGTAACTGGACTGTTAAATTAAAAAAATAAATAAATAAATCAGTTGAATACCCCTGACATGTTGATGTTTGAAAATATAGATCTGCCAACAGATGTGCTCAGAAAGTGAGTTCCCGAGTAAACATGTTTTCTGTTCTTTCCTCCGTGCAAGAAAACATGGCAAAACTCTTAGTAACTGTACACATGTAGTATTCTTTTGTGCATCACCAAAAATAATAAAAAATAAAGATTGTAAAATGAATCTAGAAATCAAGGTCCAACGTGAGCATTCTTTACAGAGAGGCATTTTTCTGTGTTTCATGGAAACCCAGTGTCTACGAAGAGCAAGGAGAAAGGCAGGTGAATGAACAGACTGTTAGAAACAATACACCACTGTCCTCTTTGTCCTCTTCAATGATAAATTTGGTGCAGCGTCTGGTGTGTACGCGAGTGACATTTTTGGTTGTATATTCCGAATAGCCATGGCCTGGTCACATCATCTCTGTTCCCTCTGACCTTCTGCTGTCCCTCACAGTCGCTCTGTGTGTCATCTTTGAAGTGGAAAAAAAACAAAAAAACAACAAGTCTAGAGTTCCTTGATCCAGGCAGATCACGAAAAAGAGAGTGAAAAAAACCCCCAACAACACCTAACCGCAACCAAAGCTCCACCCAATAACACATATCACGGCCCATTTCCAACAGCTCTATCTAATATGATGAAGCATCTGCAGAAAGCACATTCTGTAAACACATTCGCAGAATGTGGCATGCTGGAAACTGAAAAGACAGAGGGTGCTTTGGTTTGCTGCTTGGTTGGCAAATAAGTCTAATCTCTTTATAATGAGAGTAATCTAGTTACGCTCAGTAAATGGTTAGCGTCAGGCTAATTAAATAAGAGCCAAAGCAGGCTTTGTGTTGAAGAGGAGCAGCCCTGCCTAAAGCAGCACCCT
This sequence comes from Ictalurus punctatus, assembly GCF_001660625.3. NCBI lineage: Eukaryota > Metazoa > Chordata > Actinopteri > Siluriformes > Ictaluridae > Ictalurus > Ictalurus punctatus. Next base: position 15,351,592 of record NC_030423.2, on the reverse strand, counting down.
GCATCCTGTCAATGCAAACCAGTGCTGAATACAATCAGCATACAATTCAATTTCTGCACCTTGCCATTGCATTTAGAACTAATCATCCACCTGTGAGATGGGGAGTGAGTCTAACTACATGTAGATTCTGCTGGTTATCTGCTTAAAAACTTGATCAATCTGACTCTTTGTAGTTACCATCTCTGGCCTATAGTTAGCTGTGGTGCTCAAACCCCAAAACTCCTAAACTGCATCAAAATACATTGCTTAAGATGATGGGAAACACTCATTCTACTACGAACATAGCCAAAACATTGCTATTGTTTTTAACTTTAATTTACTCAGATGAGCCATATTGAATCCTTAGTAGAGGTGGCGTGTTCCTCATCATCCATCAGAGCTGCATTTTGATGGACCCTCTTCCCATTTCAGAGCATTCCATGTTAGCAGATATAGCTTGTTCTTGTATAGGTGAGAACTATTTAATAGATCATGTGTAGAAACACCGACATAACAATAATAACAAAAATGTATGAGAACCGAGGTGGTGCAGCAGGTGGCATTGATTCCAGCCCCTGGTTTGATCCTGAGCTTAGGATACCGTGTTTCATTTTTATCACTGTGTCCATGTCAGTTTCCTCCCATCTCCCAAAAAACATGCGTTAGCTACTACGGGTGAATGAGTGAGCGAATATATGTACATGGCGCCCTGTTATGGGCTGGTGTCCTGACTAGAATCAAGTCATCACTGAAGATGAATGAATGAATGAATGAATGAAGGATCATATGGTGGTCGAAATATTTCGAAAGGTTTTTGGAGGCAGTCGAGAGAACCATCCATGATCTAAAAGGCCCCAGATCAAAAAAGACTAGAGTTTTTCTACCACTGTAATTACATATGAATGTATGAAGGTAAAACACAGAAAGGTAATTAACATGCAACCTGACCTGAGAAAACAGTAACTGCATCCAAAGAAAGGAAAAGAGTAAAAAACAAGTCAGAACAAGAGCTCAGGGCCAAAACCCATGGGACCCCAATCAGTCTGCAGTCCTTTTATCACGTTTGAAAAATCCCCCTTCTCCTTTCCAACAATGGCCACCCAAACGCCGACTCATAACAGAGAAAGACAAACACAAGGGTTTCCATTTAGCAATAATTACCTCAGTCTCTAATGTGGAGGAAAAGGCATGTGTCGTTACTGTAAGCTTTTCCAGGCTACTTATTTCTCTTTCAGGTTCAACGTTGGATCATTTGGGTCATTTCAAACTAGTACAGTCACCCCTCATTACCCTTAAGACTTAGCATGAGAAAACAAAATGTAGTTCCTGTTTGGTGCAGCAGATTTCAAGTTCTATATCTGCTTTTTTTTTTTGTTTTTTTTTTAAACAAAAGCACTAGATCAAAGATGCTAGAAAGAAATCACTCACAGACTTAAAGAAGAGAAGGAAAAAAAAGAGATGGATAGAGCGAGAGAGAGAGAGATGTGTATAGATTGCAGGCGCCTCCTCAACCACAAGATGGAGCCCCCTGGCTTCTCTCAACCCTTTAGCCAACCAATCAATAAGTTCATCCAGTCACAGGCTGGCACAGTGACTCAGGAGTCCTGGAGTAGGCCAAGTGCCCTGGGAGCTGTAATATTTGCCCACATGTTTACATGCGAGCACATTAACACACAGAAGGCCTGACGAGAGACTGGCAATTATGATGACGGGTATCTGCAGTAGGACTTGGAACTGCTCTCCAAACCGCACACACTGGAGAAAAGCTGGACATGTAAGACTGCCTGTAGCTGACCTCAGCCCAAATACTGCAGATCGTATAGAACAGCTTCTGCGCACACCTTTTTAGCAAAGAAAATGGAAACTTCTAGAAAGGATGGAAATGAGTTACGAATGAAAATACAAAAATACTAACTGGGTCACTAAAATGGTTGATAATTATAGCAGCATTGTATCCAAGAGGCCAGCATTCATATTTGAGTAAAAGTGAAAAGGAAAAAAGAAAAAAAAAAAAACACTTCTTACTGGGAAATTACCAACGTAAACATTATCGTAACCCAGAAATAAAGTTTTAAAGTATCTAATATTATTTGTACTTAAATAGCAAACAAAATTAATGATCAAAAATAGAAAAAGGTGCTGCAGTCTTTTCATTTAGTTTAGAACTTAATTTTAGTTAGAACTGAAGCTACATTTGTACATGGTTTCAAATTAAAATATCATGATGTGACTCAGACTGACTGATCAAATCAGTCTTCCTGAGTGTGTGTGTGTGTGTGTGTGTGTGTGTGTGTGTGTGTGTGTGTGTGTGTGTGTGTGTGTGTGTGTGTGTGTGTGTGTGATTGGCATTCAGGTTGTGTGTTTCTTGACTTTTGTGACAAGTATAACAGAGATGAAAACCACCATGAAGGTAAGTCAGTACACATTAAGTAAAGTGTGATCTGTGATAGATCTGTTAAAAAAGGAAAAAAGGATTTAAAATTAAAAAAAATATATATTATTCATATTTTCATGTTACATGAAATTGATCAGATATTCTCCTGGTGCACTATAGACCACTATAGACCTTATGGGGTTTATTTTATCCATTCATTGCAAATACTTTACTTTTGAACACCAGTAAACAGCCACCTTATTCTGCATATTCTATATTTTTTCTTAAGTCATGAATTTTTATAAAAAATACAGCCTCGATTAGCCCAGTCATAATATATAATATGTTTTCAAGGGCATATCAAGTATATCTGAATGCTCATGTTTTATTTTTCACCTAACTTTCACCTGCCTGACCGTCCTCAGATATACTTCATATGGTTACTATAACAACCAATGTGGACACATGAGTATGTGACTACAGTCTGGACAGACAAATAGGATTTGGTTACTTGTAATTTGTAATGCAGACACTCGGCCAAAAAAAAAAAAAAAAGAAAGAAAAAAGAAAGAAAAAAAAAGGAGATTTAAGGTACAAATCAAATTTGCCTTGCTGTCTGAACCTAGCCTACAATCATTAAAGCATGGAAGAAATAACTCTAACTCTAACAAAATATAAAGAACTAAAGCAATGTGAAATGAAGTTTAATGAAATATTTTCACTTTTTTAACCACTGCATGTTTACATACAATACAGCACTACTGATCTATAACTTGAATTAATTCTAACTGGTGGAACTCTTAAACCCATAAGTCAGATCATTGTTTAATCTTTTGGTCATCAGTTGGGATTTTGATCATTCTATCTTATAATAAGTTCTATAAAAAATATGATGCTACTATTTTGTTACAACAGCCCATAGTTGATCCATATGGCAATGCTATCAAGTCATAGAAACCATATATAAGTGTGGTTCTGGATACTTCTCTTTTTGAGTCGGTTCTGGACTCCCAGAGTGACTGTGGTCTGTGCTCAGCCTCTGCTGGGAAGATATAATAGAATAGCAGTGACAGCAGTGTGAGAGGTGGGGGCACTTCTCATTTCCTCACCAATTTACACACAGACAAAGATGCTGCTGTCTGTCTGCTATCAAGCTGCTGGAAATAAGATATCAGTGGGGGAGAATGCCTTGCTGCTCACCTCCATAAAAGCCTAGAATTAAAATATCCACATCATCAGGGTGGATAGCCATGTAGGACACAGTGTTCTAGCAAGAAGGAAACATCCGCGAGCAGGAGAGTCGGACATTAATATGATATGATATGATATGATGTTGGATTGAAATCTATAGCAGGCATGGCTGGCTCATGCATGTGTTAATTAACTCCTACTGGGGGTCATGGTGGCAACAGGCTGAGAAGGCCAGTCTAGACTTCTCTATTCTCAGTAACAGATTTCAGCTCCTCCTGGGAGATCCTCAGATCTTCCCAAGCCAACTGTGAGATATAATCCCTCCATCAGGTCCTGGGTCTGGATCTGTCCAGTTGGATGTGCTTGATACAGTTCTACCAAGAGCTGACCAATGGGCATCCTTGTAAGGTGCCCAAACCATCTCAACTAGCTCATCTCAATTTGAAGGAGCAATCACTCTATTATAAGGATTTCCAGGATTTTAAGTCCAACAACCCTGCTGAGGAACCTGATTTCTGATGCCGGTACTGATGACCTTTCAGTCACTACTCACAGCTCATGATCATAGGTGAGGTGGCTGGTAAAAAAAACAACAACAAAAAAACAACTCTCCTTTTCCAATGCTTGTGAAGATCCAAAGATGCTCAACTTCTTTTGGGAAAGGTCTCACCTCTCACCTGAAGTGACTATCCTACTCTTTTCCTCGGAGACATCCATGAATACGGCCAAAGAAACGGCAGACTTCTGTGTTGTTACTATTATGGGTGCCACTGAGTGTGGCCTCAGTTGCCTGGCTGTGGTGTGTTAACTGCTTCCTGAGATTAGTGTCAAAACTCAATTTACCCCAGCAACCCCCACCCACCAAATCAAATCAGCAGCCGTGCTGCATGCTGCCATTTCCTGGTAAAGACGAGCTGTGGAGAGCCACACAAAGGCTGCGTGCTTCAATGCTGTGTCAGGAAACTGTGCAATTCCTCCTGAAATCTGCCTTCTCTCAGACCTCAGAGGTGAAGAAATCCAGTCAGCCTCCGTGCTTCACTGTGGGGCATCATTTGGCCTATCATATCTGCATCACTCACTGTCGTGTTACCACCATACTGCTACCCCTTACTCCTGTTCTACCAAAACACACCACATAAACAGCACATTTCCTGCTCAGCCGCCTTGGCTTTTCTTTTTTTGGCAGTCCTCACCTCGTGTCTGTCTGTGCTCTGTCCCTGTCCTATCTGCTTTCTTGCTTTGTTTTCAAAATGTCACTCACAGCACCAATGGTATCTCTTTCCAACTCAATGCATTCCAACAATAACTTCCCATTCCATGTGCCTGATTGAGGAATGTGGAGAAATAAAGGAAGGCTAGGTGCTCTACCCAAAGCCCTCCAGCTGCTAAACATATAAACCAAGAGTCATTACACAGCAGCAGAACCCAAGCCTCTTTAGCAATGATGAAATATAGGCCTCAGTGATCTGGATATCCCTTGTGCTTTGGCGTGAGCAACTCTTATATACGTGATGGTGGTGGTGGAACTGACAACTTGACAAATTAATTGCCATTACTGGCAGAGTTAAGAATCGGTTCACTATGCCTTGCAGATTCAAGACTGGGCTCTACAAGATTTATATTGAAATAATGTTTATAATATTAGATTAAATATTACGTAATAAACCCTGCAAGCTCCATGGTCTGTAATGTACCAGGAGAAACTCTGACCAGTTTCAAATGACCTTCCATTTAAAAGACCCCATATGTCTTGGCCATATTTACATCAGATTAAAACATTTCTTCTAGAGTTACAGTTAGCATCAACATCTCATTTCATTGGTATTTTTAAAATATGTTCTTTTGCTTACATTTTCTCTTCTGGATATGTCTGTCTTGCTTGAAAATATCACTTTTCCTTTAGATACCTTCTAATCTTAGAATTAATCACCTTATTTTGCAAACATGCTGTCTCTGTAATCTGATTTACAACCCTATTTTCCCTACTGCAATTGATTGTCATTGTTATTTTTCATATTTTTTTTAAAATATGTAACTCAGTGACGCGTATTCGATTTCACTTAAACCCTGCGTTTCAGGCTCTGAAATTTCACACATTGTGGTTTTGTGTGAGTCTCTGTGTATATAGTGGTATCATTAGTCAAACATTAAGGCTGATACCCTCCTTTTCAAAGCAGAACGTTCTGTGGACGGCAAGCTGTACCTCTACGGGGGATGTGATCTCACTGATTACGCAATCATTAAACATGGCTGATTAATTGGGGTGCACTGATGAGGTCCCGTATTTAAATAAACATCAACATCCTTTCCAGAGCTAAAGAAATGGCCCCCTGGAGAGCTTGCAAACAGCCTGTCTGATGGGGGAGGTGGTGGTTTGGTAAAGCAAAGCTGATTTATTCCAGTAAGTAATAAGTCAGTGATTTTAACACTTTGGCCCTGCTTTAAAAAAAATGACCTGTGACCTGGCTGGGTGTAGCTATGGTGTGTTTGCAGTGTAGGGAAACACCACTGGACTGGAATCACTGGAATCACGTATGTAGATCAAGGGAAGAACAACAGCTGCCGCTGGTGTGGAAAACCTGCTAAATGGCTTGTCTTCCCTCGTTAACACCAAGACCTGGACTGAAATCGGCTTCAGCTGTGGTGTGGCACTGCTGAGCATTTTTTTTTTACGTGCCGGATCATAAATCAGGCTCGTTCATGCCGGCTGCAGGTCCTCAGGCCACATTTAAACCTTCCTGAGACCCCATTAGCTCTCACATATTGCAGTTTCGGGGGATAGGGGGCTCAGAATGTCCCCAGCCACGCCCACCAGTGTGAGTTAAAGCAGTGTTGCCCTCTGTTCTAAACAAAAAAGACTTTCTTTTACCACAGGTCCAGGTACTTGAAGGACATCTGGTCTTGCTGTAGGTGCAGTTGCCGGTGGGGGTTGTGCTGCGCTCTGACCAGGGCATGAAAAAGGTTTTATATATGTTTTCTCACGGTGAGCAAATATAAGAATTAAGTTAATCATAGCCTCAGGGTCACACTTTCTACAGAGTAGGAGAGTGCTAGTGATTACACCGCTCAGGGAGCTGCTCATAGAATAGACTCCAGAGAAAAGCTGTTGCATTTGAATAATGAGCCCATGGTGGGAGGGTAATTTGTGTGTATAAATAACGAGAAAAACGCAAGGAGTGTTTGTATACATACGTAATTAATGAAAGGGCACAGAGAGAGTGTGTTTGACTATGTGGAGGGCATATGGCATGGCATGAGCAATTTGCACACGATAACAGTGTCCCAGTCTATATTACAAGGCCAACTTTAGAGGATAATGAACACTTCATGTCTGCCCATAGAGAATAAGTATAAATATATAAACATCCATGATTTACAACGTGCCTCATAAGCCAATCGGCACTCGAGCAGATGGAGCCCATGACTGTTGGGTCTCAGGCTAGTTGAAAGTCAAGGTGATTTGCGATCAGAATAGCTGGAATATCTTCTACTGGCCTGTGGTGGTTCACACTCACCTGCCAGCCACATTAGCCAATAAAGACGAGTAATGCTGCAAAAATGTGTTGAATGATCTTAATCGGTAAGTATTTATAACTACAAATTTAGATGCTGGAGAAAATGTGCATTTTCCTGAAGCTTATGAACAAAGCGAAAATCTTGTTGTTGCTTCTGTTTGTTGGTTGACTGCTACTGCACTTTTTCATTGTATAATACTCAGCTACATTACAACGGCAGAGACAATAATTACAAAAAAGGATTTCGCTCAACATTGAAATCTATCTATGCTGAGCTCAACGAGCATCGTGCATCCTCACTTACTCCTACTACTGTTTTTAATTGCATGTAAATGGAAAATTTGACCTTTAACACATTTCTCCTGTCTGCTATGCCAAGTTTAGCCTTAGCTATTTGCTTTCACACTTTTTGAATTCAGTCTCTACATTCAAAACCAACATCCCTTCAAGAGTTGTCCTAAATTTATATATAGATCTGGAGACACGGTCCCCTATCATTTCTCTGATGTTCCTTGAGGCCCATTGACTCGTTTCCACTGTAGTGCCTCCAAGGATCTCTATGCCATGCAAGATGGCTTTGGAGAGTTTTTTTTTTTTTTTTTTTTTAAACAAAGTTGTTAAATTGTCTTTCCGTTTTGCTTAAGGCAGATTTCATCCCATTCTACATATCTTTACACATGCTTTAGGGGCAACATGCACACATTCACACATGTAGACACACCTGACCACTGCAGTTAACCTCACAAGGAGAAAGTCACCTGTAAACATCATATCTGTCACACATTTCTGAGGTAACATGTGGGGCTTGTGGTACAAGCAGGAAAGTAAGGTCTCATATTTTCCTGCTTTTTCATCAAACATGATTCTACTAACCAAGGGGACCTCACCACATTGTTTACATGTGCGGATTACACCCTCCACAGTGCTACTGTTCTCCATTAGTGAGAAGTAGCTCACATATAACAGCACCAATATATATATAACAGTGCCAACTGAGAAAACTCCATTCACTGATACAAATCCACTGCATAATACCTGCATAGTAATATAACTCTATTGGCCATGCATAAAAATTCCTTCCGATTTATGGACAGTGCCCTCCACAATTATTGGCACCTTCATGAAAATGAGCAAAAATGTATATATATATTAAAAGAATAATGTGCCGTAAATGATTTTGAGTATAACTCTGTATAGTTTGATTTAAACATGCAAATTTGTCTACAAAAGAAAATGATCAGCAGCCTTATAATTATTTTGTGATGGTTTTTATGACCAACTAAAAACCGTTGGAGTAAGGTTCAGAAATATTGTGTAACACCATTTATTGGCATAAAAAAACTTCCAACTTGGAAGGTGGAGTGAAAATGACAAGTAGTAGGCTATTCAGTTCAAAGCACCATAACTGCTTGAGTTTTAATGAAGGTAAGATTTTATTTGCATTTTTATTGCACTGTTATGTTCGTAGTTATCCAGGTCCATCTGTTAGGGTGCATCAGCCATAGCCTTTTGATAAGCTGTATTGCAATTTTGCCAAGATTTGACCTTGCATATGCATGGTTTAGGCCGAATTTGTTTATTTGGTTGAAACCCTGGATATTTGTTTCAGGGTGAGTGTTACAATTCAGCCACCTCCTGAGAAAGGAATGCCCCCTTGGCAAGGTTGATCTGCCAGTTTTTACACATCTTGTACTCACTGAATAGATTTTATGAGAGAACTCCAGGACTCTAAAACCATGTGAATAACATTCTTCTCATAACCTTCCTGCATGAGCAATGATAGCTTCAGCCCACACAGCAGTACTGGGTAAACGCTTGAATCATACAGCCACATCGGTGACAAAACATAATTACAACCAAGCTTTCACATAAAAGAATGCAGACTTGTAAATCAAGCACTGTCATTAAAGACGTATTGGAACTTATTGGAACTTTCATCGCATCCCAGTACTGCATAGTATACAGCCTCATGCAGCATGCGGCCGCCCGGATTTCATCTCAAAAAACTTTGGATTAAACACACAATCACAGATGAAATCAGGAAGCTTGGATTAGACTGGCATTATCTGGCTGGTTGATTCCTTCCTTTGTACTTCCTTCACACCACTGAATTTGTTAAGAATCCTTTCCAGTAAGTTAAGTGTGGCAGATCTGAAACAGATACTGCAACCTTGAGATCTCTCTCTCTTTGCGTTCTTGCCCAAAGCATCACAAGACTACCACATAAGACAATCTGTTTTGAGTTTGAGGGTCTCATGTGTTTGGCCATTCAGTTGAGGAAATGCAAAGCAGCTGATGCTTATAAATAAAGAACAACCCTTTGCCATGTTATATTTCATTATAGAGCCTCTCGCGTTCTTTTGAGTCTCTCTTTCTCGTCTCATATTTAATAAATGAGCATAAATAGGAGCGTTTTTTTGCAAACCCAGAGTGCATTAGGCTCTCGTATGGAGCTAGTAATTGGACTGCTACAATAAACTTGTGGGAATGAAAGGTTTTTTGTAGCCAATATTTTAAAAAAGCAGTGTGTTTAACCTGGGGTATTTGGGGCCTTCCACTTGTTTAATTCAAGCTCTGTTGGATAGCGGGACCAAAAGCGTCATTTCTAAAACCGCTTTTTGGAATGCTGATTAAACACACAGGAATCATCCATTGCTTAATGTGCAGACGTCCATTGATGTGGTAAAGCGAGATCGTTTTCCTTCTGCGGGAGGTGACAGTAATACCCCAGGCTGCACAAACAGAGATGGTTACTATTAAGAGTTACAAGAATCATAACATTCCAAAGAGCAATAATACCCAAATGACTGTTGTTGTCCCATGTTCAACTGGACATATTTATAGCCAATTACAGACAAGCACTCTAATAAATCTATGAGGTAAGCGTAGGAAATGACACGTTTCTTCGTCTGGCCTAGGACTGCCGCGGCTCTAGTAATGAAGTCTCCACGTGATGCTCGATTAATACAGGCTGTCGTCCATGTGCTACTAATCGCCTTTGCGCAAAAAAAAAAAAAAACCTTGTGGAAACAATAGGTGCCATTCAAAAAGCATTATTTTGAGCTTACACACTGCAACCATTGCCAGCGCTTTCATCTTGTGTTGATGAACACGGGTGTACATGGTGACTGATGCTGAGGTGTAGTTTGAAACCAGCAGCTCGTTTCAAGATGTGTACATGGGCTGCACCGCTTTCAGGGTGCGATCTCATTGGCTCAAATGCTCCTGACACTCCTAATATGTTAAAGAGTACTCTGCCAGGGAATCGCATCAGTAATGGACTCAGGACTGGCACTGTGCCTCAAACACTCAGCAATAATCTCTAGGTACAGGCTTCTCTGATCCTCACAAGCTGCTCCTACAACTCTTTCAAAGATGGGGGTTGGGGTTGCGCTGAGGGCGTTTTAATAGTTTCCACCAGCCCTCTTCCCAAACAACACGCCTTAACATGAAGACCTGATCAACCTATTCATTATGCTATCAGCTCGCCTCATGAGGCTTCCATTATCAGAGGCCGGACCTGCAACACAGACATGACCCAGAGCCCCACCGAGAGCTGTGAATCACATCATCTGGAAGGCTTGCGTTCCAACTCCCTCCTTCTTGTCCTTTTTTCTCACATGGCTACAGTTTAAAGTTGGACAGAACTTAATAGAACCGGCAAGGTGCATCTTTCCTGATGAACCCCATAACTCAAACCATTATAAACCTGTTAGTTCCTTTTTTTCTTGTCTGTCACACCTTGATCTTCGACACACATTTAACCCGCGATAAACAGATTCCGCATGAGTTTTCGACAAAGTCAACCTTTGTGGGGTGCTTTTAGCTGAAAGCACATGGCTGAATACAATCAGTAACTCAAACAAATGTGTATAAGCTAGAAAAAACTGAATATTAAAAACACGCATCAACAGTGATCCAAAATGACACTGCTGATGTCATCCTAATTCGCAACCACACCACATGACATGTTGATAAGACATCATTTGCGCACATTTGCTGATGTGTATGCTTTCAGCTTTGGAATGGACACAGTGACAGAGGTGATGCAGAATGTCTGCTGTAATCTGATAAATCCTGATGCTGAATAAGGGAATGAGGATTGACAAGACATGGTGCAAGACGAATAATGACAACAGGAGAGAAATCCGATGACTGGAGATTGAGTGAGTGGCAAATATTAAATGAAGACGACTACAGATATTTTAAATAAATAAATCATCCACATTCTCACAAGAGTAAATCAGGTTGGATTCAATTGAAATAAGGCTATTATTGAGCTATGAATTCATTTCTGAAGGACACCCAGAGGGGAAATTTTATTCTTATAAGTGTCTGTTAGGGATGTTAAACGTCTGTTAGGGATGTTAAGCTTCATTAACATTTTCATTATTAAGTATCCGAAGCTACTTCATAGAGAAATGCTTGAAAGTCCCTGTGTGTGTGTGTGTGTGTGTGTGTGTGTGTGTGTGTGTGTGTGTGTGTGTGTGTGTGTGTGTGTGTGTGTGTGTGAGAGAGAGAGAATGAGAATGGAAGCAATCCAGCAGAGTGATACAGTCTGCACGCTACACACTATCTTCCCTGAAATCGATGTGTGGTCAATCTGTGTAGCACATGTGAGAAAGTGAACGTGGCCAAATAAGACACTCACACCCATCTGCACTATGATGACTGAGGGAGAAACACATTGACAGACAAATTAATCAGACACTCTACTGTTACTTTTCACACTAAGGTCCATGCCGATAAGACTTAATACAACAACATGATCACCATCTACCCCACTGCCTTATTGCTATCTACACGTCTTACTCTGTGTCTGTGTGTATGTCGTTCTAAAGCCTATACCCATTTTGACAGCTAGAAACAACAGTAAATCAGGTCAAGAGTAAAAGAGTCACATTCACAGTCACATAACTGTATGCGCTCTGTTTTGGTGTGAGCATGCATGCAAGAAGAGATGCGTTGGATTCTCTCCTTGTGGTGCCATGTTGATTAAGCCAAAACCAGAGGATTAATTCTCTTAATTCCTCACTGAAAAGACAGTCTCCTCCAAAAGACCTTCTGTCTTGGCTACAGATCATTTTCACTGACGTCTTACCTCCGCAGCCAATCCGGGTTTGGTTTGGAAGCTGCTCAAGTGTACAGTAGACTTGGAGTTCGATTCTGTTCACTAAGTACATAATGGTTCAGTTGCCATTCTTGAGAGTCCTTATATAAATCCGGGTATCCTAACACATGGTTACATCAATTCAATAAAATGCATGAATATGTTTTTTTTTTAGTCTTAAGTCTATGCATGTCTAGATTGAGCTTGCAATGTAGGCTTATTATTTTTATGCACTACATTTCATAAACCCAAGCCTCAAAACCATTAAAACGTTGATTTTTTTTTCTGTGATCTAGGCAACCCAGCTGACCAACATTTGATCAGGAGTTCTCACATTTCATAGGCACTAAATCGCTGGGCTTATTCGAAAGTCCTCGTATGTATTAAAATTGTCTGCCAGCGCTTTCATCATGAGAGCTACACTGATTGGAAATAAAGTTGTGTCATAATGTTTCAATCTTTTTTCTTTTAAAGCTTAATGTCAGTCATATTATCAGTTCCAATGAAACGTTTCCTTGTTATAGCAACCAGGAAGGCAGACTACTAATAAGACAGTTTTTGTATATGATGGGGTGGCATAAACACTCTGATTATGACTTCCTTGTCTTTTCCACTCTGTCAATTACGAACCTGTTTGTGTTTTCTTTTTTGCAGGGAAAACATTATATTCACAGATAAATGAAGCATGACAAGATGTGATTAAAATGGTTGCATGCTAACAGGCTGCCGTGCTGTCCCTGCAAGGCTGTGAGGCTCTTTCATGGCTATACTCACTTTCTCTCTCTCTTTCTCCTCCCAGGCAGATATAATGAAAGCCTGTGCCAGAGAAACACTAGGTTCATTTTCAGAGGCTTTCCAGGCCAATGGAAATCGAGCCATTCGGCCATGTCTCATTAGGAACGAGATTAAAGTCAGTGGGTCGCCAATGAGCGAGATGATTTGTGCTGTGAGGTGCCTTGTGTCTGTGTACAAACATATATGTTTGAGTCTATGGCTCATATAAACATCTGAATACAGCACAATGTCCACTATGTTTATGCCACAGGTCAGATTTCACTGGGGACCACAGACAAGCCAGAACACCTTAACTGATTTAACCCAGCACACAAACCCACCTCGATGATTGGGTAGGAGTTCACCTTTGCCCTCAAGCTGCACATTACCCAAATCACAGGCTGTGACACTGGGTCGATTATTTTATGGTGCAGAACAAGCTAAGAAAAACATGAGAGGGGAAAGTGGTCCAGCCTGACAGCAGTCATCTACAGCAATCTGAACATGAAGCCATTATTGTACAGCCTATGAATCCTTTCAACACCTCCATGGTGTGGTTCAAACCTGTCTTCCCACGGCTGCCTCATTGTCCAGATCTCCTCACTCCATCAATCACCTTGTCAGTCTGTCCTAGTGCTGCAAAGCTGCTGAAGTTAAAATAGCCTCTCTCTCCAAATGATGAGTAATCTGGCCTGGACACAGACCTGAGAGTGTGAGGTGCCAATCCAAATAGCACTGAGAGATTTTTAACTGGAAATTGAAATAAATAAGCAAGAGCTCTCTTGATCTCCATGACTAGTGGGATTGACAAAGGAACATTAATGTCTTGCCAGTACCGCCTTGTTGTAAGCTGTTGGGAACTTTCCGGATGGTGGGTGTAACAGCCTGGTAGAACACTCAGGTGCTGGGGTTGTGTGAGTGGGTGTGGGTTTTCCTCCACTGCGCTGGGTGAAAGATTTACAACCTAGATTCTAAGATGTCCATGTGAGATGCTGCCAAAGGGCTTCTGAGGAACATGGTGTCTCTCTAGTGACCTCTGTGCTAGTGACCTCTGTGTGAGGTCACAACAGCAGTGTCAGGTTTGCGATATGGATGTTGAATGAGAAAAAGCCTCTTCCAGTGGCACCATTTCCACCGGCCAGAGGAAAGAGCTCCTGCTATTACTAACGAGCTGCGGGCTGTGCATATCTTAAAGACTGAAAGCGTGAAGAAGAGAAAGAGAAAGATACACAGAATGCAACCTCATTTATTGAAACACCTCTACTGATCAGAAGATATCTGTTGGCTGGACCTCTGCAAAGCCACTTGACCCAGCCCCCCTGAGTCCCCACTCCTGTCATTTAGCTTAGTCCTGAGACTGCACACTCCCACAGTAATGTGTAAAGCAATAAACTAAAAGCTGCCATGAGCAGTGATGAATGGCACCATCCAAGAACTGTACAGCATTCTGTGGAGCAGCGTCCCCAGTGGATGTGACTTTGGTAAATGATGGCAATCGTACATAAAGCCCTGACTATTCGTTTTCTTCCTGACACATTAAAAGGGCAGAAAGGAGCTTGGCAGGAGAATTGAAAGGGCATACCCTCAGCCATTTTCTTAAATTTCATGTGGGGATGTTTAGGAAGACAGAGAAAGTGAGAGGTAAGACAGAAGGCATTTGAGCTGGAGAGGTTCCAAAAGATACTATCAGTGCCTGCGCCAAAAACAAAACATCCAGCATGACAAAATTAGACAAGGCATAAAGAACACAAAGGCATGCTTCAACATTCAATTCCAGCCCTCATTTTGCTCCTCCTTGAAAATGTGTCAAGGTATTTACATTCCAAGAAGCTAATAGGCTGTACTGGGGTTGGTTGTGCAAAAGATGGTGGCGCCTTGCTCCCTGCCTATAGGGTACATAGTCTGGACCCAGAATCATCTCCAGCCTGATTCTATTCATTCTCCACAGTTACTCTGTTGTCTTAATAGATAGTGAAAGCTGGTCTGACTGAGTGAAAATAAGGCAATGGGGTTAGTGTGGCATGAAGACATCTCTGATCCTAACCTGTAAGCACGCCAAGCATCCAGAAATAAATAGTAGAGATAAGTGCTATAAATCAGGGTGTGAAACCAAGGAAAGGAGACACACCTGAATGGGCACCGTATATGTGTGTTAATCCAGACCCTGTCATTTAGTCAGGGAAAGTGCATTAGCATAATGAGTTCTGCTAATGGCGTTAAGGCATGCTTTGGACAGGACAGGAATTCCTGGATTAACGGTTAAAGGGCCAAGCCAGAAACAATCTGGCTTTGCCTTCTGCTGAGAAGAGGAAACCCACGAAAAATGACATGCTTCCCTTAGGCTTTATTAACACACACACAAGCTCATAAGAGTCCCGACCTCGTGGTTGCACACAAAGTGATATCTGGGCAAGAAGAGCTGTTTTCTTTTTGGCTTGGACCCTCTAGGAAGAGACACCAGCATGGATCTCTAATAAGAAACAGGGATGTGGATTTATCGGCAGCGTCAAAGGGGCTGGAAGATTTAGGGGTTCTGCCTCGAACAAAACCTAATTAAATCCAATCATCAATTGGTCGCTGCTCCGAACAAATGAGTCGGACTCACGAACCTGCCTTAATGCAGACACTTCTTCATCTGCCAAAGCTCGGCCAGTTATCCCAGCCTTTCCGTGCCGTCCATGTCAGTAGTCAAGGCAACAGCTCTGCAAGGCACAGCTGCTCGATGGAACACTCATAAACACATCCTCTGACCTGTTTCCCTCATTGTTTGATGTTTGCAGTATAACACCCAGCTGGTGTGCTTAAGTTGCGTAAAAGCTCTCTCTCTGCTATACTTAATTAAAATCAAAGTGAAAGAGGTTCGAAGGTTCAAGTACTGAAAAGGTGAGTGGGGAACGTTGTTCACTTTAAATGCAAACCTTTTGATTTGCTCTCAGCCAATTATAGTCTATGTTGTGTCTGTCAGTAAATTCCAGCACATGGAGCTACTGAGTCTAATTTCACCAAATTAATCTCTGATGCTGCCTTTCTGTAAGGTGGAACCGAATACCTTATAGGAATAAATTGTTCCATCAGCCACAGGGCAAGTGCACCTTGGTCAAACACTGTACCGTATTATGAACCCAGGATCAGAGTCACAATGGATTCAAAGTGTATCCTGGGGAAACTGGGTACAAGGCAGGAATACAACCTGGATGGGACAGATCATCACGGGGCATTACACATACTCATTCCCACCTCGGGGAAATTTAGGAGATATGTGGTTGTGAAGCACCAATAGTACCTGCTGCTGTGCCATCAGGAATGCTAATTGCGATGCAGAGCAGATGCTAACACTCATTTCTGACTGTTTTCCACTGTTCTGGGCTCAGAAGCTTTATGAAAACCTATCACAGCCCAAAAACTTGTATATTAACAGAGCAGGCTGTAAGGCATGTTCATTTAGGCTGGCCATTCCAAACACCTGGAGGCAGCACTGGAGGCAGCACATCTCCTCACGGCATCTCCTCAAGGCCCTCTTACATGTGGTTTGAAAAAGACTTTTTATGGGAAAAGGTTTGGACAATTGTTTGTGTCTTTTGTCTGTTAAACAACATAGTCCCACTAACTATTAGGGATGCAACACTTACTGCTTTAATAAAAGACAATAACTATCTGAGCAAAGCTATTGATCTTTTCAACATCTAGATCAAGTTAACATTTGCCAAATGAAGACTAGCACAGGGCTATTACAGAGCCTGTACTGCAACACTACCAGAATACAAGATGAGAAAAGGTGCGTGACTTTTACTGGATGGGTCCTAAAGCCACATGGGCTGCATCTCTACACTTAGCCTGCAAATTCCCAGAAGATCTTGATTGCTTGCAACAGCGAATTTGTGTGGATTTATTCATGCTACAAACTCTTACAGTGGATTGCCTGCTAACTCAAGCTGACATGCACCTACAACAATTAAGATGCACAGAACTGTTTCATCTTTGATTCAGACCACTTGTCTGAGCAGAACTGGAGCAAAGCTGGTCTGCTGGGCCAACTGATTTGTCTGTTACCTCTAAAGGCCAGAGAGTGTTATGGACATAGCGGATCAGTAGAGGTTCTGTCCTGTTTAATAATTGGTTCTCCATCTGCCTCCAGCCAATTTCCCATTGACTTAAGCATTATGATTAATATCCAGTACCTAAAAGGGATACATGGCATTCTACTAAGGGCAGAGTGGAAAACTGCATTATGCACAGAGCCCAAGATTTGATAATGAGATACAGCAGGAGAGCGGAGAAAGATTTTTCTTTAAAGCTTTAGAACAAAAACTGAAAAAGATATTAGTGGAACTGATAAAGTTTCTGAAGGAAATGCGGTATTGATATAAAACAGCACGGCATAGTATATCTTTTTTTATTGGTATGGAAAAATCACAAGACGCTTACAACCTACTTTTTACAGTCTCCTTTTTTATTTCTGTATAATAAACAATGCACAACCATGTACATTTTTTGTCTGTATAAAATGAAATACATTAAAAATAGCTACGTTTAATATTGTAAACAACATGTACTACAAGTTCACAATATCTTAATTACATTTTGAAATTCTCTAAATAGATTTTTGCTTGAAAAAACAATGTGTCTGACCTGGGGGCTTTGAAATTAATTGACTGAAACATAACGAGTGCAGAAATAGAGCTCCAAAGTCAGCTAAACTGCACGGTTTCCACGGCCTCTTTCTCGAGCACTGTTGATCACAGGGGTGCAGGGATGGGGTTGTTTGAACGCTACTGAAGTTCTGAAGTACTGTTATAATGTGGTCATGTAACCATGCAACGTATATCGCGTGTTGGTTGTTGCAATCCAGAGTTATCTGGCTTTTTGGTCCCTTCACAAGTGCACATGTTCTTGCAGACGTTCCATAAAAGAATGTGATCACATGACCAGCATTCTCTCTATATATTTGTACTCTATGGGTTGTGCAGATTGGGACATCTTGTGTTCAAACAGTGCAATTGCATTAATTGATAATTAATAGAATGCTTATATCGCACATTTCCACAATGCACATCATCAGATTTTTGCATCGTGATGCGTCGTGTCATAATAATGATTGACTCAAATGAGCCTCTTCTGAATCTGGGCTGTGAGGCTCTTGATTTGGAAACTGGGTCTGTATGGCATTATGAATGTAGATTTAACCAACCCTTGGCTGCACAACAAAACACATTTGTTTAATTAAGCACCATGCTGTTAGTGCTCAGCACTATTTTCCATCTTTAAAACCACTCTCAGGGCTTTGCTTTAAACTTACACAGGGAGTCCTCTCATTCTTTAGCAACCAAGAAAAAACAAAAAACAATGCAGAATTCCCTGCTGCAATAATCTCAGCTCCTTGTTTAATATAAAGGTATGAAAATACGCAAAACCAGAGGGTCGTGGCAACATATATTATGTTGTGCACAGATCCTACTTCTACCAGAGCATACTGAATGAATGTAAATTTCCCCCATTTTAACTGAGACATCCAATTCTGATCTGCTCAGCTCGGCGCTGCTCTCTTTGCCAGATGTGCTCCCTGCGCCTCGTGTCTTAGTGCCCTGGTGGCCTTGACAGGCAGGATGAAAATGTTTGAAGCCGCCTGTTTCTCATCAGTTCTGCTGCCTCTGAGGAGCCTCTCATTTCGACCTGTCCGACACCTTTCCTCTAGTCTACGTCCCACATGCCGCCAGTGGAGCCAGAGGGGGTTAGTGGAGGAAGCTGATAATGTCATCATCCACAAAGATACTTCCATGAAATAGTACAAAATGCCACATCAACCCTCAGACTTTTCATCCGGTTTACCCCATAATATCATATGGATAAACAAACTGGTCTAACGTTCTCAAAAGCATGAATGCCTGAATATTTGTACATTTTCCAAATAGAACTGCAGTCTGTACTTGGATGCAATGGTATTCAGTGTCAGGTTAGTGCGGTCAGTGGCCAATGCTGCAAAAGAAACTTTTCATTATGATTTTCTGGGCAAAATCTGAACCAAAGAACAATCTGTGTAAGTGGAAAATCTGCAAACCTGATATGAGATGAGGCTGTGTAATAATAACCTTGGCTCGCTTCTTCAACTAGAGAGACAGATGGGTCTTACTGTAAGTAAAGACATGCAGAAAAATACTCCAAGAAACGCACGTTGACATCCTAGGAGCAATGATTCTCTGATGTCTGGACCAGACAAATGTAACTGGCTATGCTCCTGAGAGTAACTGGGTCAAAGTTTAGGTTAAGAACATTTACGGGTGCCCTGTGAAGCGACAGTCCAAGACCAGTGGCCTTCACTAACTGGGCCTCTGTGGAGTTCCTGCTTCAGTCTGTTCTGCCATGAATGTTATAAACTGCTCTGGTCAAATGGGACCGTTTTTACAGAATAGACCCCATCATAGTAAAATCATCAGAATGGCCTTATGCTGATGGAAAACCCATGTGAAATTGCAACAACTGTTTTATAACTGATTCTTTTTTGCATATGGTAGCTTTGAACCACAAGCAATATAAGGCTAAATAAATCATCAGACTGGATATTATCCTTTGTAATTTGGCACGGCAGCACATTAAAGAGTCCCATGCTGGGTTTAGCTGCAATACTGTAGAATATTTTGGTCCAAGCTCGTCAAACTGTCCTCTTTGAATTTAAGTCCACAATTTCAGTGAAATGAAGGAAAGGCTTTCTGGTTTTGCTCAGGCCCAGATTAGAGGCTACATTTTGGTCCAGTTTGTTTTCAGTGACATTATCAACATGGCTGAGTCCAAGCTCTACTAACACCTCTTATATGTGCTTCTGATGTGTCAGTGACAGAAAAAGCTTTTTCTCTCGCCAACACAAAAGGCTGTGGAGAATTATTGTGCCTGAAGGATTATTCCTTTTTATAGTATCAAAAAGTGTAATGTCTCATATCAGCTCTAGGGAATTCTGCAGTTTGTCAGTAGAGGTCTTGTAGTCACAAAGTATATCTTTGCATAATAATTGTTGCTTTCCATATGTTTATCCTCTGGTAAAAGGAAAAAAAAATTGGACAGTCTTTGGTGTCAGGGCAGTTCTAAGTGCAACATCTGTGAACGATTATATCCGTTCGATCCAGCAGGCAGGTTATGGTAATTAAAATCCGAGGGGTAATCAAGTTGCCGGAAGTCAATTAAGGCAGCCTGAGCTGGGTTGCTGTCTTTGCTCAACCCAGGTGAGCTACCCAGGGTAAATATCATCATCTTTATCATTCCTAGACCACCTGGTACAGGGAATACATCACCTTCTTTTTAACACTGCTATGAGAAGAATGATATCATGGAATACATTTGTTGTGAGCAAAGAAAGGGGAGGACTAGGCCTCCACACACATCTGCGAGCCGTCCCCTGCGGCTTCAGGACATACAAACACACATAGATTCAACTGTGTGAGGAAATTCAGGCGCTTACATCTACCTAGACAGCTGATTTGAATATATCAAAACCAGTGGTATGAATTTAGACCCAGGGAAGGCAGCAAATAGAGAGAGGGGTTAGAGGGATAGAGGGAGAGAGAGAGAGAGAGAGAGAGAGAGAGAGAGAGAGAGAGAGAGAGAGAGAGAGAGAGAGTAGTACTGTAGGTTAGTGACACACAGTGGCATACAGTGGCCACATCTATTTTGCATTAGAAGATCACAAATAACAAAGAGTGCATGATTACTAGTTTTTACTTGTTGACCAGTAATTAAAGTAATTGTTTAGTCAATTAATCCTCGTTTCCAAATTGAAAGCAAGAACCTTTAGGGCATCACTATTTTTAGACTGTTTTATTTGCACAGCAAAGAATGAGTCAAACCACACTTCAATTAATAGCTATACATGGGCTATAATTTACATGTCCGGCTTCAAAGCTTTTTAGGCAACACTGTTTCCAACGAAAATAAATCAATCAGTGCATAAAATGTGCAAAATAATAAATGTGTCCATCACATTATTTAAGAACATACCAATTCTTCAAATGCACTCACTGGTAGCTCAGCTGAAACTGGCTCGCAAGCTCCTTATACCATACTGATGAAGTACCAATATTATGTCTACAGTGTCTGGGAGGTTTTTTTCACCATGTTCACCTCCCGCCTCAGTAGTGTCCGAAAACACGTCTGGATCAGCCTCTAATCTAGCTCAGTTGGATTGGATATTGATGTGCAACCCATGGCTCTGAAAGCACACATACACTGTCTTTCACAAAGCACTGGTCTCAACTGAATTCACTACACCACAGGGCAAGGATTTTTATTTCAAGCTTATTTAGCTCTAAAGGACAAAAAAAAAAGAACTGGGAGGGATTCTTTCAGGATTGGGCGGGAGTGGGATTACAAAACATCTCCCAACTTCATGCAAAGCAATATCAAAATGTTAACAATCCACTGAAGCAAAAAGAAATAAGAAATGATTTTCCTATGCATATACTCTTGTGAATTTAACCAAATTGGGTTGAACTAGTGTGAAATATTTTCTGACTAACAAAGCACAATACACGTGTTTTCTTTAGCATCTCCCTGCATCCCCTTACTGTCTGCTTTAATGTTTTGTTTAGTTTTTCCCCTCCACATCCCAGACTAGTCAAAATCCCCACAGCAGCAAATAGGGTATGTATTAATTAGGGTGACTAGTCTATGCAACCTCTACTAAAAGACCTGTTTACTGTTTTATGCTAGACAAACTATAAAATCTTTAAATATAACTTTATACTATAAAAATGCCTGAATTTCAAGAATATAAATATGGAAACCAGAGCTTCATAGGTAGATATTATCTGGCTTTAATTTAGACATTAGTTTGAGCTGAGCAGTCTTATAGGCATTAGCTTACCCAAATACCTATTTGCTATGAGTCATGAGATGGGCCTAGACTGTCTTTCCATGAGTAATACTTATAAATTGGACAGTTGTCGGAAGACCTCCATTTTCCTTAGTTATCAAGGAGTCTGAGAAATCAGGCTTTCTACCCCTCTCCTCGAGTAGTACTGGGATGGCCAGTACTAAGCCAGACTCTAGGGGGTTGGAAGCAACTGAGAAGCAAAACAACTTGGAGGGACTGCACACACCAGTCAAGGTTCATTAAAGAAATACCATTTCTCCTTTTAAAACAAGCAGAATGGCTAAACGTGTTGATCTGCTGATGTAAGTTAATAAAACAAGCATTCCCTAGGTTAGTCCAAAGATGACTGGCTTTCTCATTCTCATTCTCCCTAAAGACCTGATCTGTAGGTTGAGCCACTGAATTACAGCTTGTGGTCTTCTCATGCTAAGCAGTTGTGGCCACTGTATTTTAAGAATCAATGGTGTATCCCACTACTAAGGCCATATTTCTGATCAGTCACCCTCTGCATTATGACTGGCCCCTGGTTCCAAACCCATATCACAGATTTTCTGTTCATCCTGAACACATTATGTGTCATGTCCAGCTGTGAGTGGTCTAGCAGAGAGAAAAGCGTGCACAGTTTTATGGTCATTACCTTTATAGCACACAAGAGCCTTTAGCAGGGTATCGTATCATCGTCATTATAGTCTGTGGCCTTACATTCTTTTAAGCTACATGTCCCTCATTAGGGCTGCATCTAATAAACTGCTTGATATAGTAAAATAGTAAAATAATCACTCTGTTGGTGCCTTTGGGGCTTTAATGGGAAAAAGGTGCGTAATGTGTATTGAGAAATAATTTGCAACCTCCGTTCCAAACAAGCGAAATTAAGCTTTTATCAAGATGTGGACATCAAAGTATTGCATTAGCAGCACAATCTGATCCACATTGTCAAGAATTTGATGACCTGTAACTTATACAAACAGAGGGAGCAACAAATAAAGGGCCTCATTAAAAAGAGCAAATTATCCCAATTAGAAATTTCCACTCATTATTTTCAAGAACCCTTATTTGCGTTTGCGAAGCTTTCAGAAAATCTGGAATTCTGGATTTCTATCAAAAGCATTCCTTTGATGAAGCAACTCCTTTGTTGTAGATGTGAGGCTGATATTGATATACATGCAACACAATCTGAAATGGTATAGTGCTGTTTATCCTTCCAGGATGTTGTCTACTCCTGGCATGGAACTGTGTTTCTGTCATGCTGCAGAGTCTAAATGAGCTCCCTTCACGAACGTGTGGCAGCTTTCCCTAGCTGCCATGCTGTTTGAATTACAGCTGACGTCAGAACATCTCAGGGACATTCTCCTACTCCTACTCGTTAGACCAACTCGAAAGGTAAATACATCCATTTACAGGCAGTTGGCTTCAATCCATCACCCAAATATACGCTCACCTGACCCCAGCTCCCCATATCCAATCAAAAAAATTTAAATCACCATACTTTCCTTTTAATCTGATGTAGTACTAGTTCCAGTTTGCCACAAGTTACCTCAATAGCATAAAACAAAAACAAAAAATTGAAGGTACTACAGGTGGAAAAGTCTAATTTAGAGTACAAGAATAATACAATCATGATTTAAAATATGACTACATATTCTGGAAAAACTAAAAGACTAATAAAGTCACCTTGGGAAACATAAATAGAAACAGATCATTGATTGTTGGTTGTACAATTGTCTTACAAAGCGTAATTTGTGGTCTCCTCCCCTGGCTTTCCTTCTAGAGGTTGGCACAGGCAGTGGAGAACTGGGAAACACTCTTTTGACAGCTTAGGGTATGTTTGGAATGCTGACGGCAGGCCGAAAGTCCCGAAGCCTACATGTGATGCATGCTCTCCTGGGTTTGGAGTTTTAGGCTGGGTACTGGAACAAGAAGATGTGACAGGGACAAGACTTTGAAAAACAGCCTTCTTTTTGACTCCTGGACATGAGGCAACACGAGAAAGATGTTCTAAAGACCAGAGGGTGGGCTTGCAGTGGCAACTGTGAGAATGATGTCTGCATCAGGACGCTGCTGTTTGATGTGAAGAGAATTTGATTGCAGAGTTGAACTGAATGTTTAATTACTGTTTAACATCATGAGGCCTGGAGCTAGACATCTTCACAGCCTGTTTGTTTTGCCTTTGATATATTGTTATCAGGCAATGTGTACTGTGAAAACACAGGGGTCTCCGAGCCATAAATCAATGGCAAAGCCTTCTGTCTTATGGTAAAGGCTGTGGCCATGCAGGGGCAGGCCCTCGGTTTTCTCAAACTGCACACCAACACCTGCTCCTAATCACTGTCAGAAGAAAACTTTTGGACTGGAGAAGTGTTAAAATTTTACTCAAAGTGCTCTCCTAACCAGTTGTACCTATTCACTCCAAAATCTCTAATCCTGGGCTGCGGAGGGGGTGGCGACGGAAATAAGATGATTATGGATCAGTGGAGGTTTGCTTGATTCTCCATTAAAAAGGAAAGACAATGTTATTGCTGGGGTCTTTCAAAACTTCATGTTTTGATCCTTCTTACAGTGAATCTGACAGACTAATCAGAGACATGTCTAGTGGTTTGTGAATAAGGGGGCCAGCACCAGTGATTTGCTTCAACCCACAACACTGGAGTAATTGAAATGGGGTGAATGGAGAGGTTTGCTGCACAACCATCAAAAGAATTTCAAGCAGGGACAAATTCAAGCATTTGGGGTAGAAATGCAAATGTACAAATGCCAAGACTGATCCTAGCACTTTTAGAACACTCCATGGGTGTCCAGAAAGTGAGGCGAAGAACTGCATGGCACTGCATGTGTAATCCTTGTTGGACATAAAAAAAGAACAGGTAACCATCTAATGTCTTTATACAGAACACTGAGAGAACACCCAAGGAAAGAAGGTATGCCTAAATATAAGGTATGCCTAAATAAAATATACTGTTGTTTAAGTCATTCAGAAACGAAATATAAATGACATGAGAGTTTGGTGTTTGGTATGATGGTAAAAACTGATACTAGAAAACTGAAACTAGACTGTGCATGTGTGTGGTGGGGGCACGGGTTGTATATGCGCTGTAACATAGCCACAGATGTTCCCTATTGTACATGAAATGAGAACCTTCTGCACAATCATAATGGAAGAATGTCTTTCTCAATACCTCCGAACCTTTGAAATATTTGGATTATTGATTTATGTTCTTGGAAATAAAGCACAGGTGAAAATACATCACCGCTCAGTATGGAATACCGTTCCTCTCCAGCAGTGGATTAATGATCATCATGGTTCACATAAGTTCCCATCATTTTGCAATGGTCAGCAGGCATTATCAGGACAAGATTACCTGTGATTAGCATTACAAGATGAGGACATGAAGACAGAGACAGAGATGTACAGACTATCCAAAAATTTTATGTGGCATCCTGTTGATCTCACTTCAGCATGAAGATGGACTTATTGAGGAATAGGTTACATCAGTCTTCAGTCAGGGCATGATAATGAAGGTGAACACTGTTAATGAGCGGTCCAGTCCTGTTCAAGTTCTGATCACATAGCACGCTTGATCAAAAAGAAAGTGGACTGATGGATTTTGTCAAGTGACTTCAGCTCAATAACATCTGGATGCCAGCTGTTATTGAGCTGAAGATCATTTCTGGGTCCAATCCAGAGCCTCAGTACCCACGAAAACCCCAAAGTTTAAAATGCAAATGAGGAATGACAGTAAAGAAATAGATTAATAGATCATGAAGACTGAGTTCTGGGTTCTTGTCCAGCTTGAGATATCAGAAGTGGCAGGGCAAATATTCTCCCAATTTCCCTCAATTAAATATGAGCTGTGGTTCAAAACCGGGTTTTCACTTGGGCACTACATCAGAGTGAGGAGCTTGCAAGGTAAGTGGTTAAACAGGTTGATTGGGTGTACAACAAAATTCACACAATCGATAGAATCAAACGGGAACTTACGCTACAAAAGTTCATTAAGCGCTTTATTTGTATACTTTCCAATCAAAGTTGTACGAAACAGAAAGAGGTACAGACAATGCACTGGATCTTCCATTGATGCTTAATGTATTACAGCAGGTGAAAATAGTTAAGTTCTGCAGTAGACAGAGGGCCCAGTTTCCCTGGTTCACCTCTTCCACTCTCCCAGGGGCACCACATAGTTTAGGGAAGTGTTGTTTTTGGCAAGGCTCCTGAACACATGTTCCTCACTATGTAGGTGATGTGTCTCAAGGTTTTCTTTTAGGCGGCAGAGTTTCCCTCTTTACTCAATTCTCTTAGGTTTTCTGCACTCAGATTGTTAATCTCGGAGTTCATATCCAATTGACCCTCCGAGAAATCAGAGTGAGGCGATGGCAAGTAATCGACACATTAGTGCTAATAAATGGCCAATTACAGTACTCTAGAGAGAAAGAGAGAGTCATCTACCAGTACAAACATTCTAACAGTAAATCATTTCAAATATACCTCTGTGTGAATTTTACAGAGGTTTTCAAATACTGCTAGAAAGATTATACATTTTCATCACTTAGAGTATAACAGAACTATTCTCCAAAGCAGCTAATCAGAAAGGTTGCCTCCAGTCATCTTAGATGCTTAGCAGAGAAGCTCTATTAGGACAATACTGAAACTGTAAAATCAGATTCTGATTTTAATGAAGCTGCATCCCCAGACACATTTTATAAATACCACCATATGTATCAATCTACAACTATTTTTGTAAACATGGCTCACATTTTTCACATTTTGGAGCCTTCTTTGATAAAACGTTGTTGTAAACACAGACTTGGTGGCAACATTTAAATGGAGACTCATAAAAGAAGGAGCGATGTGTGCCAGCAATGTAGCCCTCCTGGTTTCCAAAAAGTATGAAGGGCATTTTCCTGCTGTTGGTCTGGTACTTCAAAAGCAAGCGAAGAATCCTGACAAGATCCAGGCACACCCAATATTTGACACATTTGAGTAAGATCAAAAGCAAAAAAAAAATGAGCAGTTGTGATTTTTCGTAAACCCCTACGCTCAGGCCTGACCTATCCATACTGACAAGTGGCTCCATGTCCCGACCTCCGGTGATAGAGCAACGCCAAAGGCCTCAACATCCAGGTCAGGGGTCAACGGCACTAGGAGTTGGAAGCCATCAAAAGTGGTTTCCATCTGCAGGCGCCACACATAGGCAAGTCTAACCAACGTTAGACCTCTGAATGGATTTAGGTGGCACCAGACACCATGACAGCAGGAAACATGTTGGAATTCACTTTGAAAGAGGAGGGGTGAAGAGGATGTGTCTGGATCCACTCAACAAGGTCAGGAGACTACCAGTCTACCAGTAGAGGTGTTTGACACAGGATGGTGGACTCCTCCAGGTACTCCTTATGCATCTGGCCAGCACAGGCACCTTCACACAGGTGGGGTTTTTACCCATGGGTGGTCTTTTAGTTCACCTTTTTAAATTCCATTGCTGTTGCCTCAGGTGGTATGGTGAGTTATTTTAGTACAAAATGTCAGATATTAGCACCCAGCTCCCATTATTTTCTAAATTATTACCCCATAAAAGTAGGTACCAAGTGACAGCTTAAAATGAACACTTGTTTGCCAGTATGTTTTAAGACCCATATGGTTCTCATTCCTTGATACACACTCAATGTAAAAACATTCAGGACAAATATTTCATCATGATTCTGGCATGTTTTGCAACAGACCTGACTGTGACTAATGTCGGCATACCACAAGAAACCTCGCAAATCCAATGAAGCTCTGAGGACTGATAAAAAAAATATTTAAAAAAAACAGACACTGAAATGTCCAGTATTCAGTCTGCAGAAAGTGCTCCCACAAGGCTTGCTTGAGCAGCATTCAACAGCAAACTAAGATGATGCTCCTGGCCAATCGGTAGAGGTGAGAATTATACAACGGAAATAAGCTGTCTCTGATTCTATTCTCACACCTAACAAATCAGCCGACCCTCCATGCTGCATTCGGAGCGCCGTTCAGGCGTGGCGTCGTCTGCTGGATCCGAAGAGGTCAGTTTCCAAACCACAGAGTGCTGTGAACAAGTAGCAGCTGGTGAGATGTGACAGGAGCAGTGTATGTGCAGCCAGACAGGGTGTTTAGGAATCAAAGTAGCCTGGACCCAATCAAAATGTCCTCGCGTGCCATCGGCTCACACCTGACAGTTAAAGGGGAGTTTTTATGATGCAGTATAAGGTAGACCTTGTCTCCATTAGATACACATTAGGAGTGTAACACAATGACAGTATCAGTATCAGATATTTTCTATCTGTATTTGGATTTGAACCCTTCCTTCCATACTTCCTCCCTCGTTCTCTTCCTCCCTTCTGATATTTTCTAGCAAAATTACAATGGTTGTATTTCCCAAAATATAAACAAACTACTAGCCTAATTTAAACCACCACAACCCTGTTCCACATGCATCATATTTGACCACTCGGTAGCACCGACATGAAAGTAAAAACCTCCCTCTCATGTGACTCCTACAGGACTGCAGACCCGATACACACCTCTAGTCTATATTGCCAAAAGTTTGTGGAAATCTGACCATCACACCCATATGTGCTTGTTAAACATCCCATTCCAGACATAGTCCCCCTTGTCCTGTTACAATAACCTTCACTCTTCAGGGCAGGCTTTGGAGCATGTGGGGATTTGGCCATTTAGCCACAAGAGCATTAGTGAGATTGAATAGGAAGGCTTTATTCCAGGTCATCCCAAAGTTGTTCAGCGGGGTAGAGGTCAGGGCTCCGTGCAGGACAATTGAGTTCTTCCACTCCAACCATGGCAAACCATATCTTCATGGACCTCGCTTTGTGCACAGGGACACCGTCATGCTGGAACATGTTTGAACATGTTACTTCCAGTGAAGGGAATTTGTTAATGCTACAGCATACAAAAACATTCTATACAATTGTCTGCTTCCAACTTTGTGGCAACAGTTTGGCGAAGACCCACATATGGGTGTGAGGGTCAGGGGTCCACAAACTTTTGGCCATACAATGTATACCATAAAACTGTAATGAACTGTAACGTCCAGTGAAGAAATGTTTTTTTTTTTTTTTAATGTGGGAAATACCAAACCAACCAAATGCCAAAGAACTGATGTGTTTACAAGAAAGGAAATAAACAGCACATAACTGAGCAACCATAGTTTATGTACTGAAATAGGTCACAGCTTTTGTTCATTTCCACTGTCAAAAGGAAACAAATGTAATATAGATAAAGAGTTTCAAAGATTGCTTTCTTTTGTTGAACTGAATTTAGCATTATTGCACAAAAAACATCCTTTGTTCCAGAGTTTTCAGCATGATTCTCTTATATCCTTTAGTTTTTTATTAAATGACACATGGGATGTATCTCATTAGCATTAAATAATGCTAACAAGTGCATGAGGGCTCACATTTTAACCTGCTATGAGAAAGAAAAGTGCAAGTGGCAAAGTGAAGTCATTATCGCTACAATAATGTGATTAATACTTCATGGTATGAAAGTAGATGAATCAATTTCCAAGTGTTATCCCCTTATTAAGAGATAAAAAGATGCAGGAAGACAAAGCAGTGTAGAGGCTGTGCCACAGTGATTATGCTAGATTTAGAAAAAGCTGCATGCTTCCAAGAAAAATTGATAAAACTAATTAAAATTCTTAATTAAGTGGGTGTATTCTCTAGTCTCCCTTATTTAAAGGGGAACAGTAGGAAGGTGGGGGCTAGGTGGGTTCAAGAGCTTAGTAAGATCCATGCAATGACCTAAACCTGACTACGCAGGCTTTCTTTCCCTGAATTTTCAAAAGGGAATTATGTGGACTCACATGTCAGGGATGGATGGTTTCAAAATCATTCCCCCGAAGCAATTTGTAATAGAAATGGCTGTACATGACAGTGCAAAAAAACCTTTTCAAAGCAAAGAGCTTAAGAAACAAACAAACTACAAATCAGTTAAATAAACAAACCAAAAAAAAAGCGTCATGCATGTTGTCAGTCAGTCCAGCAGCAAGACATAAAACTCCCCCCAAATCCTTGTGCTACATGTGTCACCTAAATGTTAAACATTTCTCTTATGATCTCCAGCCAGCTGAGGCGTCTGTGCATGATGGAGCATTCAGAGGTGAAGATGCCACAACCAGCTTCATCCATCAGCCTACACCCACACAGCTACTGCTACTGACAGCATCAAACTGCCGCAGAGGCCCCGTCAAACAATGAGAAAACATGCTGATCTTAAAACTGATTTGAGCATCAGAGTGCACATTATTAATCTGATTTCAGCAGTTAGATTACTCTAGTAGCAAACAATGTAAACAGCACACGGTGAAATTGCTATTAGATTTGAACAAAACTAAAACCATCTAGATTTTAGCCTCCGAATCAGATATATCAAATATGAACAAACTAGTAGCCTAATTTGAACCACTGCATTCATGAGCAGGCAGTTACTAAAAATGAATGAATGAACAGTGCAAGTACATGGTCTTGAATTTGCATATGTATTTGTATTTGGTTACATCATGCAAATGATGTGCCCCGCTGCTTGGCCTATTATCAGATCATTTTGTACATGGAAATAAACTCCCAGTTGGTTTCCTAAATGGAGAACACCTAACAAGACTGTTATGGCTTGCAAGCAGCTCCTTTTTGTTTTAGCCTTAAGAAAGGATTAATAAAGTGCATGCCAGCCACTCTAATTTCACTTTGGGTGGTATCTACTGACTACCAGTCATGCTACCAAACATGGTGACGAATGTACCTCAGACACTCAACCACAAAATCTAATCTAACACTAGTCAAGACACTTAAGTGTAATCCATTGGCTCAGGGGTCAAACCCGTTTGCTCTCATGCATTTGGATATCACAGGGTGTCTCTGGCAACAGGTCTCCCAGTGACGCTAAGCTATGCTTGAGCCAAGACCAGGAGGTTAAAGGTCATCAGCACAGTGCAAAAGAACTCATCAGGCAGCCGTCATTGCAGCTTCAAAGGCACTCCTGCTCTATTACCTCCTCCCACGTCAGTCAAGAATCACTTTGAGCCATTCTCATTACAACAAGCCGCTAATTTACCCTCCCAGATCCCACAATAAGACTGTGTTTAGAATTGTACTTAATCAAAACGATAATTCTGACCTCTTTCAGACAATTTGTTATCGAGGGTATTTAATAACAGGAATTTCATAGAATGACGTTTTCCTGTGCTTTTGTCAGCATTCCTCATCTTCAGGCAATAACTTAAACATCTGACCTGCAAATACAATCTAATGAATCTATTGTGCATGTTCCAGCAACTAAGTGCACGTCAATCCCATCAGTCCCAGATGACTCATACACACATCCTCACATTTTGTTCACACATTGGCTCAGAGATGACACGGAGCTCCATGCTGCATGAACGTGTTAAGCAAAATTTACACTTTACTGAAAGTTTTAAGGCATTTATTGTCTGGAAAGGTTGTCATCTAACTATGGAGCCTCTTCAACTCCTATTTTGTGTTTGAATAAATCAATAAGGTACTTGGGAACGATGCATCCTGGACCAGGACATGATCTTGTCTCTTGCCAACTTTTCCACCCAGAGCTTTCACCATATTCCTATGTGAGCTGTAGATTTAATCTGAGAAGACACTACTAAGCTCTAAGTGTTGTACTTATGTTTGGTGAGGAACATCTGCACCACATCATAAAGTTCAAAAGTCTGATATAACTCAGCGAGGAGACTCCCTTCCATGTTTTATATCCTTAATAAAGCCCAAAGCTAATTCCATGAGCTAAAGATTAACTGCTAATGTCGGTTACCAAGTGGAATGTAACGTCCGTTCTTCGAATTTAAAACGCTTTGTAAAAAAAAAAAAAAAAAAATCTCTCAAAGTTAAGCATTTAGGTGTTCCAGTGACTAACTTTAAAGGCAATCCAGAACAAATTAAGCATTAATTGTACCCATTTGTAAGTTTACCCTGGCTAGAATTTCTATTCAATCACATTTCACTCAGTAAGACTCATCAGTAAAAGTTCCTCTTCAGGACCAGGTGCTATGGAAATAGGCCAAGCCAGGGAAACTGAATCACAAAAGGATTCCCAAGTGACAAGACTAACTTGTGTGTGTGCAGAGGGAATGGAAGATAGTGTTTACAAAAACTCTTTCCTTTTGGATAGATAACAGCATTACGGGAGAGGTTCATGCTGGTATTTTGATTTGACTCGCACGGGTTGGGCAACGGCTCTCTCTAGATTGGTGGAGAGTTTAAATAAGTGCTACACTGTAAAACCTCAACTATGTTAAGCTCATTGTTCTACCCAGGATGATTTAGGCCTTATCACTGTCTCTTTTAAACCGAAAAGGGTTAAAAAAAAAAAAAAAAAAAAAAAAAAAAAAAACCCCGACTCACCACAGGCAAAGAGCACAGATTAAAAAAATAAATGTGCTAGCTGACACTTTAGATCTGCTTCTAATGACTAATACGCTGGCTGGGCTTCAGTGGCACCTGTGAAGCTGGCAGTGATGTTGGCAGGGGGTGAAAAATAGATGTTGTGATGTGTGGGAACAGAGATATCTTCAGGGCCCCTGTGGAACAATAGTTTATTTTGATCAAATGGACCATTACCCAGACAATGGAAACACATGACAGAAAAGGACTAAAATGACAGGGAGTGACTATTCTGACACACCTGGCATTTAATAGATCAAATTCTACCACTATATTATCTCTCCGGTATACAGATTACACCTCTAAGCATGAAAGCATTAGCTCTCCTATGAGTCGAACACCTCTGCGAGTTCACGTGGTCTATTAGCATTCAATACAGGAGCTCCAGCGGTGAGATTCACTGCTGCGCTCCGGTCAAGCTGCACTCATTCTCCTCTTCCCACCCCTGAAGTAATGAAAAACTCTCATGGTGTTTTTGTTCCGGCCACTGGGTCTGCTGCCAGCGAGCTTCACCCAGGCCTGCTCACCGTAGCAACACCGCACCGTGTTTATTTTCTCACAGGAAAATAAACCATCCGCCAAAATATTTGCGCCGTCACAAAGCCGACCATCTCCGCAGTCAACAGGGGGCCTGTGTTCTCTGACGCCACGTTTGTTTTCGCACAAAGCTAATATTTAAACAGAGTCCGTGGAGAAATAACAGGAGATCATGTCGGAGTGTCTCCTACATATTACGCACGAATCGGTTCAGAAAACAAATTGTTTAGATTCCGCCCTAAAAATAGGGAATCTGGCAGCTTTGCAGTCAGGACTATGCTGTCAGACTGTCTGGATCAAAGATATGTGTTTTGTGTTTTACGACTGTGTATCTGAGACGGCCGCACAAGCTGTGCTGCATCTGCTTCCATGAGAGAGGTCTATGTATTATTGACACTTCCCTGCACAATCACATATGCGTCTTATTAATGCATTACGGTTTATACAGTTATGTAATTAATGAACATTCTTGCTGCTCTAGTTTCTGGGGTTTTGTTTTTTTTTCTCTTGTGAGTACAAATGGTTGTAAACTGTGCATAACCCACATTGCTCGCATTCCTTTGAACTCATTAGCTGCTTTTGAGGAACGGTGTTCGAGGGACACAATGCTCGGAGCTGAACTGAACAAAAGCACTCTGAGCTTGAATAAGGAACTCCAGCAATTTGGCTTCACTGAGAAATAGCAAAGATTCACTCCTCAAATAGAGATATGTTGCTTAGGCTACTTAGTAGGCAGGTTTCCTGCTAAGTCCGATGCAATCTCCATAAGCGAAACTGCAAAATCCCACTCAGTAGTGTCTTGACCTTTGGGAGAATTCTGATGACTTGTGAGCAAAAGGAGTGAAACATGATTTCCGAGGTTCTTTGGTTTTAATTGAACCCAGCGTACAGTACAACCGTGGGACCTTTTTTTCTTCTTCTTCTTGCAAGATACTCAAATCATTTTACAGAAGGAGAGCTACAGAATGAATAGAATGACCACACTCTTGGCAGGAGAAGAACAGCCTCTAATTTTAACAAGAGACCAGGGGCCACTTAAGCCGAAGTTGAAAAGGTGGTCGACTCATCTTTTTGGCCAGGCGCACCGTGACTCGGCCTCGTGCTGTGCTGCTGCTATGAACGGAGACGCCCAGTATGATAATCTCATTAGCGGACACATAAATAACTGACACGTACAAATACATAAATTATACAGCTTCACTTTTAAGCTCTGTAGCCTTGTAGGCATGTATTTGTAAGTGGTTGTGTACATGTTCTCCTCCTACCCTCCTAAGATATTAATCAAGTATCAAGATGCTGTTTGCTTAGATGTAGAGTTAGCACTGTCATTGCTAGCAAAGAGGTCAAGGATCATCGCTGCCTTTCAGATACCACACAGCACACAGTGAGAAAAGACACCTGCTTCCACTTTGACTGTTGTGGAAACAGAGGTCAGGGGAAAAATGCCCACATCTTTTTTCCCTGACACAAGCCAATAATCTACAGTCAGTCAAGGTGGACAGGGGGCTTCAGCAAAGACCGGCCCAGCTCAGCTTTATACACAACTGGCCTTTGTCCATGTTCCTGCATGTGGAATGCCCAGGCTGATGGGAATCTCTTAGAGTGGGGCCACATTCCAGTCAGCCCGCCCCAGCACACCTGCAGGGCACCTGGGGTCAGCAGCCTATACCATGCATCACTACACACAGCCATGAGGATGAACACGCACTTCCTAACCCCAATAATTCAATGCGCCGTAAAGTCTCTTGAGTCATTCATGTACCGGCGTAGTTCCTGATAAATCCTTTGCCACATATCAAATACTGGAAAAATCTTCACTGCGCCTCCCAAACCTTGCCCTGTCTTTCCATTCCATGTGTCCTTTGTTTACAAGGTTCGACAACTATAGGATTCCAACCACAGCATAAACGTGGCTTAAACTATTTAGCTGACTATTAAGCTGTATCTTAAAAATTGCAGCGGTTCTCTGAATCATCCACTTTATCAGTGTGATGGGCAAACACTTTTAAGAAGCGATCAGATATAATGCAAATCAAAAAAAGCCAGCTCACTTGAATGGGAGAGGTTGCAGGACAGACACACACACACACCAATTTACTTATAGAAGTGGTTCGCTTTAGGATCTTGTGTAGGTGAACTTTAAAGTTACAAATTTGTCAATTTCAAGAGAGAGCTACTACAACAAGGCTGGATGATGCGGCAATATACTGATCAGTTAAAATTTAATTTTGCAGAATATAATATATATATATATGTATATATATATATATATATATATATATATATATATATATATATATATATATATATATATATATATATATGCGTGTGCGTGTAAGTTTGTAAGTGTATGTATGTATGTGTATATATATATATATACACATACATACATACATACTAATTTTGCAGAATATAATATATATATATATATATATGTATATATATATATATATATATATATATATATATATATATATGCGTGTGTGTGTAAGTGTGTAAGTGTATGTATGTATGTATGTGTATATATATATATACACATACATACATACATACTAATTTTGCAGAATATATATATATATATATATATATGTATGTGTGTATATATGTATGTGTGTATATATGTATATATATATATATATATATATATATATATATATATATATATATATATATATATATATGTATGTGTGTATATATGTATGTATGGGTCTAAAAGTCTAAGACCACTTTGGAAATCTGGACTTTTTAAATGTAAAACTAAAAGTTTTGAATTTGAAACCAAAGAAAAGAAATATTCAATCCTGAACATTCAATTCTCAAGATTCTGCATTACTTGTGTCACTACGTAAATTTAAGCAAATTTGTAATATTCACCATATTAACTATTTGAACATATTTGAACAAAAGGTCAGATTTTCCTTCAGACTTATCCCTTCCATCGAAGCATGTGTTCAGATGACACTTTGATTTGATCTAACATGGATGCTCAGGTTTTATACCAACTTTCAAGTCTATGTGTGAGGTACTATGCACACTGTCATTAAACCAAAATTCTGGGCATACCAAATTCTCTGAAATTCATGTAAATATTTCTAAGATTCTAGATGTTGCACTCAAGTCGTTGCTGATAATATCATTTGTAACAAGAAAATGTATGAAATGTGAAAAGAATGCAAAACCGAAGCATTTTCACTCTGATGTTTGGACCCCTTTCCTCATTAAAGGATTTTTTTCATAATACCTAACCTCAGCGAAACTGAAAATCATGTTAAAATCTGTACTATCAATACAGTTTTGCTATGACGTCCAACCCTACTGTGTTTGCTTTTTATGCAGGAATTGACGGAACTGCTAGGTATTAATCTCATCAGAGCTAGAGCAAAAAAACCCCAAAAACACACCACCAGGGTAGCTAATATCTTTCAAAATCACAACACACCAGGACCGGCCATAATTGCCTGTCTTTTAAAGAAAAATGTGAGGTGAAAATCTGATGTTTCCTAAGCATTCTTTCCCAGCATGCTTAAAATGGATGCAGTCGCATTTGACCCTGTGATACTGCATCATTTTATGCAGGTAATAGCACTGAACTGCACAAGGGACCGCACATATGTACAAAAAGACTGTTTGGATACACACACACACACACACACACACACACACACACACACACACACACACACAAAGATACAAACACACCATTCTTCAAAACATTATGAGAGATAATGGAAGTTCATTGTATTCACTTTTTCAAGGACCTCATTCCTCTGAGCCTATTAAAGCATGATGAGTAATGAGACCGTTATTTTCCCTCACACTCTGTGGTTGTGAAAGAGAAGGGTGTGTGTATGTGAGAGTGTGTGAGCTTGGTACATTAAAGGGAAATGGATCATACATCAGATGAGTGCGCTATGTCACCCTCCTTCACGCTGATGTGGCCAATTGTGTGACCTAAACCACAAGTGTTTTGTATGAGGCAAATCGATACTAGAGCGAAATAACAGGGCATTGCCTCACAGGCTTACTGCCACAATAAACACACCTGGGCCACACTGGTTCAGCACAATCAGTATTTATGAGATGCAGCCAATTTTCGTTCAGACATGCCCATCTCAATGAGGCTTGCAAGTGTAGTGGACCAGCAAACAATGCCATGACTTTTCATCTCCTCTCGCGTTCTCTCGAACACTGAGTTTCCTGCTTGTTTCACTGCGTCTCTCAACTCCTCCCTGGAAAAATCATTTTCAGAGGAATGTTTGTACATGGATTAAAAGCCTGGCTGTTGAGAGCTCGACACGTTTGGGGGGCAACGAAACAATGCGCATTTTTTGCAAAGGTTGAGTGGCAAGGTGACTGGTTCTCTTAACCCCCATAACCCCCCCCAAACCGTTCCTTACACATTAGAGCTGGGAAAAAACAAACAGACCTGCCAGCCCTTCTATAGCTCCAAAGCCCCAAAACAAACAAGAGGCAGAGAAGAAAAAGACACCACAACCAAGGAGCCACTTAGCTTCCCCCTGGCCTTCAACAGACAATCCTGTTTTCTCTTCTTCAGTACACCGCTCCCTCTTTTCAGGTCCCGGCGTGGACACAGCTGCAGACGACTGGAAGGCCGCAAAGCCGTCTGTCCTCTAGAGAGCGGATTTGTCCTCTAGCTGTGTAACTAGCACCCTGCTGTCATGGGAGGGGGATTGGAAACCGTCAAACAAAGGGGTGTTAAGAATAAAGGTCAATCGAACAGCTTCATAATGATCCAATAACTCTGGCTCACAGCAAGCTAGTCTTTCTTTTCCTTTTTTTTTATCCTGTGCCATTATTGTTCTGAGCTCCCATAGTCGGCACTTGAGGATTTAGGGCATTTTAAAAAGCACTAAACCACCAGGACCCAGGTATAAAATCCGCTCTGCTATTAACATTCTTGCCATGTTAGGGGAAATAGGCGTCCCCGGTGGGTTTTCATAACCTTTTCATCACTTCTCATTTCACCAGCGACAATATTATCTCCGTTCCATCACCTCATTTCTTTCTGGAGAGGAGATGGCCCAGATTTGTGATGAGGTAAGGAGTTTCAGAGCTCAGTTTCAGCTCAGATATGAAGAAGACCTATGTCTGTCTTTATAGGTATGTACCACATAGAGATGATATTAAAGAATCCATAATTGGCCACTCTGTGCTACCAAACAGTATAGAATTGGACCAGTGTGAATCACAGACAGATGCTGGGGGCACGTTAAGTTTCCATAGCAGCTAGAGGACAACGCAGGAGGCGTGGCATTAAGGAAACCAACCACTGATAGTAAGCTTGTTTGAAAGCTCATCAGTTCATCAGTCAGTCTTTTTTATTGCGTTTTGCTGTCCCATACTTCTGACTTCCAGATTTGGACACAAACCATCTCAATCCAAAGGAAAACGAGGCACTTTTAAAAAAATTTTTTCCTCACTCAAAAGTCATCTGATAGAACCTTGTAAAATCCAGAGCCTTGAGCCGTACTCAAGCATAACTGCAACTGGAACATGCCTTCCAAGAACAGCACTATGAGGCAGCACCCACTAAACCACAAGCACACTCTGAGCTAATCCTGGCCCACCACTTCTGTGTTTCCTGCTGCAGATTTACTGCAGTCGCGATTGCTAAATTTTGCATTTGCCCTCACCGAGTGGGTGTAAAAGAGAACATTCCTATTCTCTCGAGGATTCTGCAGTCTGCTGATGGTCCCTGTGCCGATCCTCAGGCCCTGATTGGGAGCTCAGACTTGGCTGTCCAATCGGAGGCCCTCTCAGTATGCGGTGTCCTGGAAAGGAAGCAGTGGGCGAGTGTATGTGTACTTAAGCTATACACGCGTCCTGCCTTTTGTTGGGCTTTTTTCGCAATGTGGTTTTCAGCTTGTATGTCATAATGTATTGAATTCATAGCATACAGTCCACAGTGATTCTACTGTGTCCATGTCTTGTTTTTTTACATCACCAAACACAAAAATTTCAGTTTCTTTAATATTTTGTATACCTATGTATGGTTGAACACATGAGATATGTCTCATGAGAGTACATACATGTATGTGTCCTTATTTGGGCTTGTGTGCGTTTCCTTAGAGTATTTGTACAGGTATGTGTGTACGTGACTGGTGTTGCCTATGTTTGTGTGCAGAAGCACATGAGGCTTGCAGAGGTAAGTGAGCATTACGGGGCAGGCCAGCGAGTCCAGCATGGGACCGCAGCTTAGCCTACCCCTCCATTTTAATCTACGCAGAGCTGTGATTATGGGAGTCAGACAGAGGGAGGGAGAGAGGATATGCTGTTTAGAGTCTGCAAAGGAAAGATTGCTGGACTGCTGAGTTAACAAACACGGCTGATGTCTGCCAGTAAAGCAGCCAGCCAACACACTCATATACACATTAATATGTGACAGTATAGCAATGCTAAGTCTATGCAAGGTTTTTTACGTATCCCTCAGAGTTGAGTTGAGTAAAGTATCAAAGAAAAATGCAAAAGTAGTGAAATGACTCGAGAAAAAGATTTCAAAATGCATCCAATTAGCATGTTAAACAGGAATACATTTTTTTTAAAGTAGTGAAAAATCTATTCATTTTAAATAATCATTCAAATAATCATGTTTCATCACACAGATTTATACCTCACTTAAAATACATAGAATTCTCTGGTTGCTAGCCATGTGACAGGTTACTAGCTATCGTTGCTAATGTGAGCAATTAGCAGTAGGATTGTGAAAAAAGTTCAAAAATGGCATTCGAATAGTACATACTTAGGATTTTTGTCATTTTGTCTGAATTATCCTTTGAATTCTTTAGATTTGTTTTTATTCATTTACTCACATTCATCTGCAATCTTAAATTCATCTTCACACATATCGAATTTTTCTTCAAAATCTCTAAAACACTCAGACCGAACGCTACATGGTTTCCAATTCACGTCATACAGCATGTTCCCTACATAAAGGTATATCATACTGGCATTCCTAAACTTACCTAGTGCAGAATATGTCAAACTAAATGCTAAATGACATGTTCGCCTTTATAAACATACTCATGTAAGAGTAAACCAGTACTCCCATTAAAACTATTACTACAATTACAATTTCTCTGAAATGTTACAGATAAAACTTTAGATTAAAGCTGCTTTAATTGGCCATTTAACACTATGAACGGATGTACTTCAGCAATAATACATGGTGAATAACACTTGACAAATGTTTGTATTAAAACTGTTCAGTAAGTTATCAATATTTAGGAGTACACTGTAGTTTTATCATTTGGATTCACATCTACTCAATGTTTGAATATACATTAATCGATGCAGGTGTATTTCATTAACATTTAAACAAAAGTCAATTACTACATGTGCGAACTTACTTTGTTGCATTGGTAATATCATTTTTCATGTTTCATGCTTTGATGATGTTCCCTAATGCGGTAAATAATGTAAGTTAAGTGAAATTAATGTAAATCTACTTACCCAAAATGCCAAGCTACTTAACTACCATAAACGCTCAGGAATTGTCAGGTCAAGACTTATCTCACGATAACAAACCTGTACAATAATATCCGCTATAACAATTTTAGAACTGATACTACTTACTAAACAATATGCTTAAAGAAGAAGTAATGATTTATAAATGGGAGTGTAAGGGGTTAAGTGCATTTAAAGTGCAAATGCAGTGCTGCACATCTCTGCACTCACACACACTT
Source organism: Ictalurus punctatus (assembly GCF_001660625.3). Classification (NCBI taxonomy): domain Eukaryota; kingdom Metazoa; phylum Chordata; class Actinopteri; order Siluriformes; family Ictaluridae; genus Ictalurus; species Ictalurus punctatus. Next base: position 15,311,115 of record NC_030423.2, on the reverse strand, counting down.
ACACATACATCTAGAACTCAGGACACAGGACTATGCACATGCTTTTAGATAGAGAGGATCCCATCTTGCTCCTTCCTTAAAGAGCATTTTCTGTCTCACTACAGTTAGAGTTTATGCATACGTTTACAGAAATTTAGAAGTCAAATAAGGACACTTGGTGAGGTCAAACGCCTTTCTAGAACTATTTGTTGCACTAAAGCCACAGTGTCGAACATTTCATAGGCTGGAGGTGACCACGAGCCACACAGTGCCACACAGTGAGACCTCCTCGCTGACCGCTTCTTTTTGCATTGCATTTTGTCCCGCTTTAGATCACATCCACCTCACGCTTACTGTGAGGCATTCCAAAATACTCATGCAAAATGAGCAGCCTTTGGGTCCTATGTGACTGCAATCAAACACATCAGGAAATCCCTGTAAATCAGCTATGGGCCTAAATGAAAACAGCCCATTTCAACTTCACAGTGGCTCAGCAGAACATCAGATTAATCCTCTCTGACAGTTATACTCCCGGAAGAAATTAATTGAAGGGGTTGGGTTACATTTGGTCAAATTTATAGTCACCCTAATACGTACGCCTGGCCACAAGTGACCCAGCCACAGACATGCCTGGCTGACAGTAATGCTGATAAAAATTACCAAAATAATTAAATCCATGCTTCTCTGCGAGCCACTTTATAAACATTAGGAGTGAATCTGTTACACTGGTGCCAGTTTGCTCGGCAAAAAAACGTCGACAATCTTTCAAGAGACCGAGAATCTGAAATTGCGCTTCAAGTCTGAAATCTGAGTAACCCTCTACTTCCAAAAGACTTTTTGGCTACTTTGTCTGCTGTTTGGAAGGCATAATTGGAAGACAGTAATGTCACAGGAGAGAGGAAGAGAAACACAAAGAACAGGAAAGAGCTGTGCCCTTCAAGAGCAATATGGCAGGCTTAGAGCTGAGTAAATTGGTTAGCAGGAGCTGATGTCAGGTGAGGTTCAGCATTAAACCAGAACCTGCAAGAGTGGAGGGAGTGTAGCAAAAGGTTAACTCCATTATTGCAGGGTTCTGAACTGGAAAAAAGGGAAATTGAAGTTTTGATTGGAAACAAATGTCAGGGGAGATGGGCTTAGCTGGGAAGAGGTTGAGATTTCTTAAAGGCAAATCAATAACGAAGACAGGGCGTCTTCACTGTGTGCATGTGCATATATGTGTTTGTGTTTTGTGACACGTCGTAGCATGGAATGAGGTCTGTGTCTGTGATAGCCAATGATTGTTGATGTGGACAACAGGGGTACTTACTTGTGAAATAAACAAAGGATTCCTAAAAAAAGAAAGCTTCTCTTAAACAAACATTTTACAACTTAACAACCATGAGTAGCCTTGACTGGAGCCATGAGTAAACTAAAGACAGTCTCTCTTTTATTTTCTCTGTCTATTGTCCACCAGCCACGGGTAGCAAAAAGGGACAGATAATTAGTTCAACAAACTTGACAAACCTCAAACTTAGGTTTTAGGCAAACGTCTCTGTGGGTCATGGTTAGGAGAGGACTCCACGGGGCGCCTTTTTTTACTTGCTGTCAAATCCCCAATGCCCGTGCTTGACCTCACTCCTAAAACAGCACTCCAGCCTTTCCGCATGGCTGACCTGCAACCCTCCGAAGAAACTCCCCTCCTGAGACATTTCAACAGCTCTCCATCCTTTCCTTAGCCCTCCCCCTCCACCTCCTCGGTCTCACGGGAAGGAGCAAAGGATGTTCAAGCTCCGGCACCTGGAGCTCTATTTCCAAGGCCCCTTCAGCTTTCAGCGCCGTGAGCTTGTCTTGTCGGACGCTTTGGCGGAACGGTCACGCTTCCTCCAAAGAGCAAGAGATGGGTTACCATTTCATTTGTCATCTAATATTTGTGTTAAATAGCAGAGCAGAGCGGAAATCTATAGCCTCATCAACTGAAAGCATCTAAAAGCATGTTCAGTCCAGCACTACATCCTGTACAGAATGTATTCAGACCAAAAATCGGTTAATTAAACTAAAATGAATCAGAATTATAAAATTGCATATAAGCAGTCGTTGAGCTGAGCAGTTGTTGGATATTCTCAAGAGTTGGGATGAACTTATTTAGCTGATTTCAAAACCAAATATTCCAATGACAAAATGCATCATTGGTCATTTATTAAAAGCAGCCAGGGAGTAGGAATGCCTACAGCCCAATCAAATAGCACATAACCTAAATGAAAACAAATACAGTATGTTGTGTCTGTAATGTATTAAAGCAGACAAAATAAACAGCAAAATAGACATCAACCTTAAGAATGCAAAATGTATTATATCGCTTTATAGTTTGTTGACACCTGACCATTCACACCCATATGTGCTTGTTGAACATCACATTCCAGATTTAGTCCACCTTTGCTATTATAATAACCTCCAGTCTTCTGGGAAGGCTTTCCACTAGATTTTGGAGGAAGGCTATGGGGATTTGTGCTCATTCAGCCACAAGAGTATTAGTGTGGTTAGGCATTGATATTGGGCAAGGAAGTCTGGTGTGCAATCGGTGTTCCAATTCATCCCAAAAAAGATCATCCCTTTGTGGCAACAGTTTAGGGAAGGCCCTATACCAATACTTGGTTTTGGTAGATTCTTTCCAGTTTTGCATCTTTTTTTTGTCTTACAATCAAAGATCTCTTTAGTAGATGAAAAACCTCAGAAGGGCTAAAGTGCTACCACACAGCTATAAAGTAGACGAGTGCTCAGTCCTTGGCACCATGACTTAGTTTCTAATTACCTTACACACTTAGCTGTAACTGTTTACATCAAGTAGCCACAAGTGTCGATAACAGTAATCTTTCTATCAGAAAAATGGAAAAAAATACTCCTCAAACCCACCCAACTGAGACTACACCCACTTTTATAAGAGCGTGTGAGCATACTTGACATGCAGTGACCTTTGCGAGGAGAAATCGCCTCAGCGTGTGCATGAATTGTGCATGCTACAGAAAGGAAGCCAGAAGATATTTTGAGACATCTTGTGAAATTTTACATCGTTCTTTAAATGAATAAAACATGTCCAGCCTGACTACATGCTGCTTCCGCAGAGTGTAGAAACCGTTACTACAAACAAACTGCAAGTCGTCATTGGGATAATTAAGATTTCCAGAGTAATAGCCCTGTAATTCTGAGTATAAGTTACATTTACACTCAAATATTTTTACACCCTCGCACTGCTAGGTTTGCAGGTGATTGCAGTCTATGCACAGCATGTTTCCACCAAGACATTATGGACTTCCAAAGTCTGTTGGAAAAATAGTGGAAAACCTCACTTTTCCTGGCCAGTTTGGAAGAGCAGATTTGAGCATAATCAACCAGGATGTGGTAATAAAAAGGATGTGAATAGAGTTCAAATATCAGTTCAAACAAGTTCCCAACTTAACAATGCAACCAGCGCTCCTTTTACTGCCATGATTGAGTGAGGGGTGTACGATTACCATTTGATGAGTCGGTGTCTGTCTCTGCTCGTGTGTGTGTGTGTGTGTGTAACAGTAGTGAGGATGGGCGGAAGTGTTGCTTGGGCTGCAGCTCTATGACCTTGGGCCAAGCGTCGGTATGAGCAGGTAAGTGGGCTGCTGGGCCCCGGCTGGGCAGCTCAGCTTTCACTCAGCAAATTTCATTAATACAGGCTCCCCAAAGAGCCTTTCATCTCTACAGCCAAAAGCTCTTCCGGCCCAAGTGGACTCATTTGCTGAGAAAAGGCTTTGTGCTACTTTTGGTCGTTGTTTGGCTACTCCTGCAATGAGAGTTCAGGTATTTTTTTTTCTGGTGATGAATGTTTTTGTGTGTTTGTGTATGTGTGAAGGACAAAGTACCAGCATCAGGCTGAATCATTCATGCGCATAAGTTGCCACAGTCACTCTACGTGCCTGTAAATGGGCTTTGTGAGTGAGAAATGGGTTTAACTGCTATAGGTTCTATCCTGTCATGTATCACATCTGTGTGCAGAAGGCCACTCAGATGTTAACTGGTGGTAATAAGACCTCAAGCATAAATCAAAGATTGACACATGGGAAAACATATATGCTGCTACTCCACAGACAGTTTATACCGATTAGCTCCAATGAAACAGAAAATTCTATGTGAACAAAATTTATACCAGTGCCAAGCTATCCAAGATGTCAATCTAAGATAAGTAAATCATTTCATTCTGTGGTCGTGTTGTAATTTCCTCATATCCTCCAAAGTTCCTCCACTCCTGCTGCATTTGTCCACCACACCAATGGAGGCCATTCACAGTCAAACGTAGAGCAAGCCTCTTCTGAGAACATACCCTTTATATAAATGGGAAAAACAAATCTATTAGCCATTCTTCCTACTCTGGAATGCTAAAGCAAAATAACAAAGCCAACAATGTGCATTTCTCAGGGTTCCCCAGACTACAATGTTGAAAGAATCGTGAAGCCTTGGAGTCTTCAGACAAAGTTGTGACACATACAGCGATAAAGTTTCTTCACAGACACTGGTATAGTTTGCTCATAGTATTTACTTTGCCACATTATAAATAAGCTATTAGCTAACAAGACCTTAAATTGACATTTATAATGCAGACGAAATCAACAGATTCCCCAACATTGGGCCTCATTGGGCCCTCATGTGGGACACAAAGTAATGTACACAAGTAAAGTGATATTCATGAAAATCCAGCGAGAAAATAAATGTTTGTAGCCTATGAGAGCTCCTGATTTTGTGTAAATTTACATATAAGGAGACTCACTAATGTGAACTTCCTTTGACAGGAGGTTAGGAGATGAGTTACTGCAATTTTATATATGGATTCAATTACACACATTCATTTAATGAACATGTTGTTAATAAAACTGGCCATTCAATGCCATATTATGTGCTTGGTAATTTACAAGTGATTACCATTGATTAACATGTATACTGTATAAGTATGTAGTAATCAGTATTATCGAAAACTTATATTTTTTAGTTCAGTCTGGTCTATAAAAATATATACACAGCTTTTCTAAAAGATTAATGAAGCCCATAGTTTTCAGCAAGCTTACGTTAGTTCCAGTTTGAATAACAAAATAAAACTGCAAGAAAAAATAATATCCCAAATCATTATAGATGTCCAGTGTTGTTTAATTCTCTTGGGCATAGATAGTTTTGGAGAACTAAACAAGCCTGTTGACCTCAAGTCGAAGCTGCTTATATACTGTTAGAAATTGACCGTGACACACCATATTCAGTCACTTTTCAGCTCTTGTGTCCACTGCTATTAGGTGTCTGTTGTTTTCTAGTCCCATTAAGACATCTCTGAATTAGGATGGAATGGCCCACCAAGCAGCAGGCCAGCATTTTTCACAGTGGCTCTGGTTTCCAGTGGCAGTTCCTCAGTGAAGCCTCCATTCATTTGGGAATCCAGGCAGAAAATAGGCGGCTTTAAATAATCTAGTATTACAGCATCTGTCTGTGCTGTGGAAAGGGGAAAATCACGCTCCCAAACCACAGATGTGTCGACTGCTCCACTGACACAATGTCAGAGAAAGAAAAGCTTCTACCACTTCTCAGTTCAGCCATCAGCACTGGCGATGGATGAAACTCTCAACACTTATATAGAAGAGTGGTGCACTGGCTTCGATGCAGGAAATGAAGAAGGGACCAGCCTTTCTTTAAGGCACGATGTTAGGAGACTTGAGTTAGGTAGAGCATGGACTCAATTAGCAAGTCAACATTGTGAAGGGTTAATGATGAAGGAAGGCCACAGAAATCAGAGAAAGCTGGTGTGACCATGTGACTAGGCATGGCCAGACTAGTTACCCCCCCCCCCCCCCCCCCCCCCACACACACACACACACACGAGCGCAAATATATAGTCCAAATGGCTCACGGCTGGTGCTAATCACCTGCAATTATTAATACTTACACAATTCAAAGCAGAAAAAAGGTGCAGGGTTGAAGAGGCCATGTTTGCTTCTCTATAGGCGGACGAGGTCGGCTGAACTGCACAGAGAGAAAACACTTTGTGGATCGGGGTCAGCCATGATTATTGAGCCTACCGTCTTCCATGCACCATTAAACCCACATGGACTGTGTTCCCCAAAGTCTTCAAAGATGTTCCCAAGCATGTGCATACACACACACACACACACACACACACACACACACACACACACACACACACATTTCCCAACATCTGATGTGTATTCCCATCATCATGAGAAGTCTTGGTTTGCCAAATAAGCCAAATACAAACCCACCAGTGTACACATTTCTATACACACCTCCAACACACACACACACACACACACACACACACACACACACACACACACACACACACACACACAAACGATCACCCAACAGGCACTGAAAAAAACCATGTAAATTCACTGCATCACTTTGTTCAGTGAGCCCACATTCACAAACATCAGCTAAAATGAAAGTGCCCAGGCAACTTTCATGAAATAATACAACCATATGAGGCAGAAAGATCTGGAGAGTGTTTGGTGGCCCAGATGACGCTACAAAGGAAGCATAATCGATCTCACGTGCGCCTTCATGAGGCTCAAAGTTGAGGTCTTGCTGGTAAAATGAAAGCAAATTCAAAATATGATGACTGAGGAGCATGAATGCGCCAAGGAAGCGTTTCAGTCAAACCCCTGCTTTCAGTGCAAGAAAGTCAGAAGGCGGTTTAGCCTCACATTGAGCTCAAGTTGTAAATATTTGGGTGGAGATGTTGAGTGACATTACGAGGGCACGTCTCCTTAGCAGAGATGGGATGCAGGACTGGGTCTCCTCACACCGCGGTTACTCAACATTGAACTTCACCTAATAAAAGTCTCACACACAATCTTCTCCGAGTTAGGAAGTCTTAAAAGGGAGATAATGCGACGGCAGAACCATTTTTCTGCACTGAATAAAAGGTCTATATTTTCGACGCCTCTTTGAGACGTGGTCGCTTAACAATCCTACACCTTCCCCACCCTATACATCTCAATATAACAGCTTTTTCCTTTATGTTCTCATAGGATATCTCTGAAAAGAGTCCTTTCTCTTGGCTTTTCTGAGGAGTCTCAGCTACATTACAGCATTTTCCCAGCTTTTCCTAATTACACTGTCCTCCGTGGTGGGACCTGCAAAAGGAGCTCACCTCCTTACAGCTTAAAGCAAAATGAAATGATGCCTAAAACCTGTTTTCTTTGGCTGGGAAGGTTATAACACTGTCATCATTGGGAACTGGGAAATTAGCGTGCTCTGTTTCCCCTTTCACATTACTTTTCCTGCTGCATGATTAATAGGTGCAAGTAAATCCAATTTTCAAAAATCATTTGGCTGAGGGAAAAAACGTACAGCAAGAAAAATAATGTGGTGATGTCAATGTGCCCAAGTTAAATAAGAGACAAGCTATACTGGAACGTTAGATCCCCCTGGCAGGCGATTCTCCATGGTAGCTCATACCCCCTGCTCTGAGTCTCTGGACAACGAAGGCTTCAGATGAACCTTTTCCACAACTAAGTGGTGTGTTTTTCCCATTACACCCTTAGTGTGATACAACACTGACTTCTACATAAGATGTATACCAGATTGACCATTGTAATACAACCTGTGGGATTTCCCGAATTGTTGTTTTCCCCCCTCTCTCCCCACATTGTCCTTATTGACCTTTGAATTCACAAACATCAATCTTGTGTGCCATAGAAACCAGACATAATGTTAGATTCGGACAGTATCCAGTGTGTAAGAGCCTGACTAGTTGAACCTGTACACTTGTTGACTGCTACAATTCACTCGCTGTGAAGGCATTTCCTCCAAAGTTCTGAAATGAATAAGCATCTAACATTTAGACCTCCACCCTGTCTATTTCACAACAAAATACTTTGATCTGTAACTTATATAATCTTTTTTCATTCGAAACGAACCAGTCAGTAGAGATATACCAGATGTAAGCCTAACACTGTTCTATGTCTCTCCGTCACGAGTCATAATATTGCAAATAAACCATATCTTCCACAAAGTATGCTATTACTGACCTTTACTGATTCTCTGCAACACATATTCTGTTGACATGATACCAAGAAAGTATGACCTTTATACTGTATGGATGCTAAGATGTATAAGTTGGTTGATTAACAGTAAAAAAAATAAATAAATAATTACTGTTGTAGACAGTTTATTATTATGTGCAACAGAATGTGGACATATTCATTTAGTAATAAGTAAGCCTACGTGCATGTTTTTTGAGGAAGTTGGAGGAAACCAGACGACCCAGAGGAAACCCATGCAGACAAGGGAAACTCCACACAGACTGTAATCCAAGCTCAGGATTGAAGCTGTGGATCGCGTAGTTGTGAGGTAAGCAACACTACCTGCTGAATCAGTTCAAACAATACGTTTTATCCTTCCATCAAATCCATTTTCCGTACCGCTTATCCTACACAGGGTTGCGGAGCCTATCCCAGGGAACTTGGGGCATGAGACAGGGAGGACCCTGGATGGTGTGTCAACCCATCGCAGAATACGTTTTATCATTTATGCTGTTATCATAGAACTTTTTGAGGTAAAATTAATAAAAAAAAATGTGCTGTGCCTGCTAGGACTTTCTTGTTAGCAATGTTGTCACCTCTCTGTTATTTAATGCATTCCTCTCAGATATTTTTCACATAAAAGCAGTCACAGGCTTTTTCTGCTTGAAGCTCAAAAGGAAGTAATGTCCATCTGAGTATGAGAATGCTTTCAACTCTCACATCCCAGCAGCGACGGGGATTAGCCACCTCTGTGTAGATTCCATTCATTTGCCCTCGTTCCCACTGTTTTTTTTTCATGCTGTTTGTATATTACTTTAAGCCGCTGTTGATAAAGATTCCTGCAGATAATACAGGCCAGTGTTATTCTGTTTCTGTTATTCCTATCGCGTGTAGCTATGTGAAGTCTGCTGCCTCAGCGGCCCATGCAGTAATAAACTACCCAGGACCAAGAGCCTCGGCTCGGCCTTTGTGGCTGTGTGGCTATCACCACATGGTGATTCTCATCTCATTGACTACGTTTACATGGACAGCAATAATCTAATTATTGACCTTATTCTGAATAAGATAATATTGTGATTAAGATGTTTACATGAGTTGATTTTGGAATACTCCTTTCATGTTCCCGTTTGTTATAGAACATAGATCAATTAACGGCACATGTCATTACGTCCCCACGCCACGCCGTCCGACATTCCCTCCAGAATTTCACGTATCGACATACAGTTCGTCTTCGTTATGGTACCGTATACAGTTTTGGGTGTTTTTATTTTTTATTTTATGAAAGCTTCAAGTACAGTTAATTATTCGTCATGCTATACGTGCTAATAGACGACTGCTTGAAGCCGAGGGCTGCGTCCCAGACCGCATACTTACCTACTATATAGTAGCCGAGATACATGTATTTCACCTACTATATAGTAGGCAAGTATGCGGTTTGGGACGTAGCTATGCTCTCTTGTTTGCCGTTAAATGGTTGAGCACTGCCGTGTGTGTACGTGTCCTGTCGCAAAATGCGGTGAAAACTCCCACACGACGTCAAATGCGTGATTAAGGTGTGCACATGTCTGTAATGCACGTCCATAATGCGACTTAAACAGGAGTACTCCATGTGTCTTAATTCGATTTGTGTTTACTTTGAGTATGACTTTAGTCGGATTAAGGTAATAAAAAATTGCTGTTTACATGGTAGTTCCTTAATCAGAGTATCGTCTTAATCGGGTTAATATCGGATTACTGTTGTCCATGTAAATGTACTGATTGTCTGGTTGCAAACACAGAGCAAAGCACGTATTCCCCTAACATTTCTGTTTGCTGTACATGAACAGGATGATTCGTCTTCCTGTGTGAAAATCCAGTAAGCGACGAATGTTAGGACAACAAGACACGCCACTTTTTTTGCATTGCTTTACAATTTCTGTTTTATTAATAAAAACAACCCTTTAATGACACTCATGTGTGAAATAAATAATGTGACTCATCTCACAAGCATGACAACATTTATCTATCACGTATGATAGAATGAATCGCTTCAGGACAGCAGGTCCATGCGGTCCTCTAACTCGGCTCTTTTGTCTGTTTCTTTAACTCAGCCAGTCCCAATCCATCCATAAGTAAACACCAAGTATGCATCACACCCACCTCAGTTCATAACAGAACAGAAAAAACAACATACCACACACAGACAATTGCACATGCATACGTTATAATCGAAGATTTTAAAGTCCTTGTGGGAGCCAGTGTGAAGTGCTGTGCCAAGCAAAACAAGTATAATGTAACAATTGATCTGCACACTTCTCAGCTTTTCATACGGTGAGGCCACTCTGACGTTCCCATGTATGTCGTAGCGGCAGCAATGAGCCATGCGTATTCAAGCAACCGCCCGGGAGCGCCAAGCCAGGCATTCTGGCTGCGTAACATCCAACCACCCAGCTCCAGGGTTCAGCCAAGTAACTCCTCACCGCTCAGTGGCCGGAATGACTAATAGATGCTCGAATATGTGAACTGGCTTTCTGGAGACGCACAGGGAGATAAAAGCGGAAAAACAACAGGAGGAGAGGCGTCTGTTTCCACTTAGTTCTTCTGAGTTCCACAACATTCCCCCATTGTTTCCTGAAGGGGCCCGGTTGTGGGCAAAGTCTTCGTATATTAAAAAGAAGCTGTAATTAGCTAAGTGACAACTGTGTGTGGACTCAAAGCAAAGGAAGCCTGCTAGTGAATCCTGTCAGTCAGCTTCCTCTTTCCTCCTCTCTCTGGCCGGAGCATCTTGACTGTAAACCATGTCCACTCACTTGGCAAGAAGACCAGACAACCTTTTCTGGGTGACTGGAGCATTAAAGAAACCTTCACATATTTGTCTGCTTGCCCAGTTGCTGGTTGTACCAGGTCACTTTGTTTTAGCTGAAAAAATGACACAAAAGACCTTGTCACACTTTCACGATGGACTGCCTTGTCTGAAAGAAACACCACGCCAGCCAAGCGCCGCCAATTCGCACATCCATGCAAACAGAGTAGTACGCAACAAATGTGCTGGCATGTCAGAATTCCTCCTCACCCTTGTGTGAAAGGCAACAGCACTGCTAGCAGGAGGGAGAAATCCAGTCAGGACGAAGGCTGCGGGTTTAACGGTGCTTTTGTTTGTTTTTCTTGCCTTGTTCCTAGATGCGCAATTTCATGCGCAAAAAAGGCACATTCCAGGAGATCACTTTTGTGTTTAAGCTCACACTTGCAAAAACAATCAGCATGACCAAGAGTTCCAGTAAGGTTGCTGGCGAGTGCGAGGGTTTAAGCGGCTTAACAACCAAGAGGAAATCTTAAACCTAAACAATATCACTATTCTTAACATACACAAGTCTAACATATACAATCCTCCTAATACCTCGAAACGTGGTTTAGAGTCGGAATTAAAGTACGGCCTCTTTGTAACGTTACACTATACGTTAATAAGTGCCATGTAGCACCTCAAGCATGAATATACAAGTAATCAACCCAGATTTAGCTCAACATTCCAGAGCCAGAGCCTGAAGGCAGCTAATTAGAAGTATTATTAATGTATTACTGACCTCAGCGAAACAGACTAAGTGACCAACCACAGGAAAGACGGAGTGAATACAAGAGAGAAATAGACAGAAAGAATGTTATATGGACTGTGTTATATGACACAACACAGGAACAAATCTGTGAGCTTACATTTTATTTTTCCCATACTCTATCTGTACTGAAAATAGCAAACAGGGATGTAGTGGTGGGGTTTGAAACAGTACGCACCCTTGATTGGTCAAGCGCCAATGAGAGTCATGGTACAAATCAGATAATGAAAAACACTAAACACCAGATAGTTGCAATCACTTTTCAAGCAGACAGTATAGTAGAGAAAGCTTTAAAGCCCAAAAACCGTTAGATCTAGCACCTGTTCTTTGGTTTGTCTCTGTGGTGGAACTCTTAAAGCTTCTATGTAGAACCATACCAATGGATTCCCCTTTGAGAACCAAGCAGAATCTCTAAGTATATCCTCTTCAACTGAATTCAGTTTTATTTGCATAGCACTTTTAGTACTTTTTGTGACAAATCAGATTGACAGAACTTCAGATATAGATCTAGATTGCTGCGTAATGCGCAATCCATCGTTTTTATAAATCAGCTTTCGTCCTCCAAGAAAAATAACACGGCCTCTAAATATTCGTTCCCTACTAAGCCACTGACAATAATGCCAGCTCTGCCATTTCAGTGCTACCATATGCACAGGCCAGCCCACCCTATTTATTTATTTAAGTTTTGCTTAATTGAATGGCTAGGCTTATTTGTCTTAATTTATGGATTTGTGTTCTCTTCCTTTTACATATTTTGATGCCAGTTATACGATTTGTAGCCAATCAGTCAGGATTCACATTAGTAATTCTTCATCAAATTACATTTACACAAACTCCGGAGCTCCTTGTAGGATACAAACTAACTGCACTTTCATGCACATCAAATCCAGCTTGATAAATGAGATCCATTGTTTCAATTGCAATGGAAAACCCAGGACGTTTGGTTTCCATAAAAATACATTAAGATTAAAAGGTCAGCTGAAGCTCTTACATCGTTGCTGTTGGTAGCATTTACCATTAACTCTAATGCTGTATGGGAGATTATGTCACTAAATCGCAACCTCCTAAGAACTCTTACTTTCACAGCTATTATTATAAGAAGCAAACGAGACACATGTGTACAGACAGTTCTGGATTTGGGTTAGTAAAGTACTGAGTGTTAAGTGACAAAAAAAAGACTGGAGGACAGCATGACACAGCGAGGAAAACTGAGTGTGCACATTCATTACAGTGCATTCCTCATGGCCCATTGAAACATGTGCAAGTAGTTCTGCCCATTTAAATCCAATTACAATCTGGACCGGTTGTCATGGGAACTACCTGTGATAAACACCCCGGTGTGTAATGGCTCCAAACTATTTCCCAAATTATAGGTGCCCTCTATCAACATGCCACATTAGGCCTTGTCCCCCGTTGCTGCCTGTGATGGGGGTAGGGGGGTAGGTCCTCTTTTCAGAGGACAAACTTGTTCTTTTTTATCAGTCCTACAACCTAGACAACACAATCCCTGGCAACCACCTGAGGCAAACACCTCTATAAACGTGTTCTCGATAAATGTCGTTAGCATTGCATCTACCCAGTGTGCAGACAAACCAGGTTTCATCCTTAACTTTTTCCTACATGCAGAATTATTGTGCTTTTAATATACTCCCCGAGATGCAGTTCCATTACATGCGTCTGTCTCTCTCTCTCTCTCTCCAACTTGCCTCTCAGTCTCCACCAACGAAGACATCGACACAACCTGGCTAATCCACAGCAAAAATGCTATAGATCTAAGAGTCCATTTAGGACGTCTCCACGGGGGATTTAGAGGAATAAATATGGAAGTCCCCTCTTGAGTGCGCTTACCTGAAGGTCTGGAAACACCACTCGGTTAAATGCTCAAGTATCTATATATACGTTCTAACCATCGAAATGTCACTCAACCTACCTGTGTTTTGAAATACACCCCCACCCGATACTTAAAGCTGAATCACTTCTTGTAAGGAAATCCTAGGGCCAATTTAATTACTTACCATTATATAACATTGACCGTACAGAATTTGTCTGGCAAAGACGTAGGAGGTCTTTGTGTGAACAGATCTTAGAACGTTCTTAGAGAAGTTTAAATGAAACGAAATGTAGGTAAGTGGTGAATTCAATTAAAGTATAGGCAAGGCTCTGAGCGAAAAGTTACTAACATTTCTGAGCAAGTAGAAAAAACAATTGTTGCTGCATAATATAAAGAAGGTACCAAACATCGGTATCAGGCCGATACCAGCAAAAAAAATTGTGGATTGGATATGGGAGGGAAAAAAAACATGAATTTGATCAGATTTTGTAAGAAATATAGCTTGAAATACCACAGAATTGCTTGTAGCATCATCAAGATAAAGCAGGTTAAAGTGAGTCACACAATAACATTCAGTGGTCACAGCTTTTCAGCAAAGCAATTGTGTATGAGTTGATCTCATTTCAGCTGCGTGGACCCTTTTTTGGAAACGATTTTGTTTTTGGAACTGGAAATGTTTACATATAAAGAGATTTGACTGTATTTTTGGTTAGGATTGTTTTTTATTACATTTACACTTTATTTGGATTTATATTTGAAAGAAATTAATGGAATAAATCTGCCCTTTTGTATGAGTCATGTTTTTAGCTATTTCATTTTTTCCTGTATATTTTAAGTGAAGTGAATAAACATCACATGAAAATCAATATCAAGTGATACTCGAAGATTCAGTACTGGCATCAGAAAAGAAAAAGTGGTATCACCCTTTCTCTGGTGGGTTATAATATGTGTATAATAATGCTTTTAAAAAGCTCTTAAGTGATACAAGTTCTCATTCTCATTGTGGGGAAAAACAAAATACAGGAACTGCTTCGACTTGTAAACATATTTGCCACACACAAACCCAAACTCACTCAAGCATGACTGGAAACTTTTTTTTTCGGTATATTAGGACAGCATGAATTTCTTGCTTTGCACAGCCCTGTCTATTGTCTCTCACTGTAGATACATTGAGAGGAGATTTATGTTTGCGCATCTGGTTAACTAATTACGAAAGCAATAAAGTATGTTCAAGTCATTTGTAATAATCTGCCTTTGTTTAACCAAATCTAATCAGTAGCTTAGCATGCACAGTTTTTCCTCACACTTTTCTTTTTATTTCTCTCATTCTCTTGCTCTGTTTGGTAGAACAGACCTCACATGAGCACTGAGAGCCATGGACCATCAAACTGAGGTCCAGCTGTGTGAGCAGTGCAGCCTTTAGAACACTGGGTGGCTCTGTGGGCCCCACACCATGCTTCCGATTCACAAACATACACACGCTCGCATAAATATGCTATTCGAGCATGCAGGCATATCAAAGAGTACATTCCCCTCGAGCAAAACTTGTGTATGTCCAGATCGAGAAGAACTACAGACTCCGAGATGTCCAAACAGCTCAGAGAGAGGATAAGATTTATACCTAGCATGGGAACATACAACAAAACCTAGGCCAGGAACAAAAAACTCTAACAATGGAAAAATAGCTTCTTTTTTTTTTTTCTTCTCTCGAACTTCAATAAAAGCAGATCTCTTGGTGCCTGAGACCTTGGATGCAGAAACAATGCTGGATGAGATTACGCTTATTTCCAACACCTGAGGAAAGGTTACACATCCACGAAAAAATTCTAGCTTTGACAGATTGGTCTAATGCCAAGCTCGTCCACTTCACCTTCTAGCCATCTAAGAGACGTTAATGATATTCAGATCCACTACCTAAACACTTCCTCTACCTACACGCTTTGCCTTTATTTGGAAACCTAAATAGCTTCCATGTGTGTGTTTCTATTTTTAGTGCACATTATGTACATATAAACTTTCTATAAACTATACGGCAACATTATATTGCTGTTTGCCCTCATAACAGGGAGGTGTTACATTATAAAATTGCTAGAAATCTTGGCTTCTGAGTCGCCCCACACATTTGCATGCATCCTCTAAACTTTAACTTTGTATGGTCATGGGTTCTGACTAGGCTGGAAAAATGTTTGTTTCGTGCCAGAAATCAACCTTTGCTAAGTGTAAACAGCTTCATTTATTCCGACCTCCTGTCAGCAGAAACAGAAAGAGAAATGCTCACGTGAGCAGAAGCTCAGGAACACGTTTAGTTCAATCTGTGTATAGACTCGGTTTCCTGAAATCTGACAGGGTTAAGTAGCTGCCAATGATGTGAAAGTCAGGGTGAACAGGGACTAACGAACTGACAGCTCTCCCGCTGAAGCATAATTGAAAATATTAGCTTTCTCTGTCTGACAACAGTGAAATGCTTCCCACTGTCTCCCTCGGTCTCGCACAAGTCTTATCAGCTCCCCTGCTGCTTCCAAACAAGCTGGTAGATTACTGAGAAAACCCGCTCTATTAAAGGAAAAAAACAAATTCAGCTTTTTTTTTTCCGTTGAGCTCCTTGGATACAGCCGGCTTTCCCTCAGTACTTTCGAAGTCTTTGGAGCTTATATTTATCTAAATATGACTTTGGAGTAAATCACTAAGCTGTCTGGCCTTTAAAAACCGAGCCCTATTTTGGACGAGGTTTGGCTGGATTCTGGGAGGCTTAGATTCTCTGAAAACAATCCGTGGGCCGCTCAGCCACAGCTCCATGGTTTATACGCTCGAGACGCGCTGCGTTATTAGGCAGCTATTGCGGCCACCGAAACACACTACTTTACACGGCAATATACAATTACTGTAATTATCGTGTAAATACTAGTACTGCTGGTGCATCTAGTTCTTGCTCTAAAGATATATTAGTGTGTAAAGAGGTAATTACAATGGGGATTTAGTAAAACATCAGTTATAATGATGCAGTTTGGAAAGTGCTGATGAGAAATTCATTGTGCTAGCTAGGTGCTGGAGTCACATGTACACGATGCAGGCTGGAATCAAATGGTTTGGGATTTTTTTTGTAGTACTCAGAAAGCTAGGCCCTGCTTCCCATCTGGAGTTTAAAGCTCCGGGCCAGGAGAGGCACAAAGCAGCCGAGAGAGACTCCGCCCTGCGTGTGGGAGGCTGATTTGTTCCTAATAAATAAGTGCTGTGAAAAGAAAACAAACTCGCCAAGGTGCGGGTTGACAAGAGGGGAAAACAGAATTGCTCGTGATACAAAAATAAAGCGTGGCCAAAGATTCTCAGAAGCAAAGGCACACGCAAGCCAGAAGGAAGCTGGCCTGTGCCCAAATTTTTATGGCCGTGCAGGCGTCAGGCAAACTTCAGGCCTGATCAATCAAAAAAACAGCCATGAGAGGTGATCATTATGTCCTGACAGGCTAACTGCTCACCTCCGCCAGAATAATCGAGTCCAGAAAATGAAAGAGAAAGCGAGAGCTTGGAATTATCTGAAGGAGGATTCACTATGTGCTACGCACTCATTTCCCCCCTAAATCACAACAATCACACGCAACCTGAGCCCAGCGTAATGACAGAGGTGGAGCTCTCTACCTCTTCCTGACTGAATAACCCATGCTCGAACCTAGCCAGCACATGGGGCCTGACTCCACACAGGAAGAGAAGTTAATATGAAGGCTTGCTCTGCTCCACCATTAATAAACAGAAGCAGGCATGCTCATGGCCGAGCTTTCGTTCTTCATTTGCTTCCCATTATCCATCGGTATGGAGGTATGAGAGAGCAGGGGCGGGAGGAGGAATCTTTGGAAGCTGAACCCAACCAACTCCATGCACTGCATGTGTGTGCGTGTCGGAGTTTGTGAGTATGTGTGCGTGTGTAAAAAGCAAATATCTTGGCCTGCACTGCGCAGAGTCTATAACTGCAACCACACGCTTTCCTTCAAGGCAGAGCAGAGAGTAGCGCTACACACACACTGACCACAAATGGACCGTGCTAGCTGTCATGACCCTATGACGGCCACTGTTTCTTCTTTACTGCCTCCCACTATCCCAGCCTGTCTCACAACACCTGGGCCTGCCACAGTGGGGTCTCTCACACCCACCCAGACCACCAATGTTCCACTTCCTCTCACCTCAGGCCTGCCTTTCAGGCAGAACACGCCTGTTACCTTTCCTTGACCCCTGTTAGCATAAGTCAGAGTTGGTTGCTTTTTCTAGCCCTGTTCCGAGCTGAGCATGTTCCTTCGTGTTGCTAAATCCAACTGGCAACACCTCAGGGTTTTTAATAGGAAGGTTAGACGTAGGTCCGTTCATTTCACAGTACCACCGAGCCTAACCAACTGTGACAAGGCTAAGTTATTGGGAAGCCACCCCCAACCCTATACAACCCTTGTAGATTGCCAAAGAAAAGAAGAAAAAAAATCAAATGGTATAATTTAAATAATAGTGAGGGGATAAGAAATAAGGGGATTTGGTGTAAATGCCTGGCATTCCTTCAACATTTCCACTCCTTCACTATAGCCTGCAGCCAGAGAGAACACTTATTAAGTTGTGATAAATAAGAACATCACTGCCAATAATGCTTTATGGAACTGCTGGCAACAGAGAGGAAATGAAACCATCATTCCTGCTGATTGTTTCTGTAAAGGCTCGGCTATCCACCGAAGAAATATTAGATGCTGCTCAGTGAGCCGTGGCTGACATGAAAGGGAATTTCATGTCTGTAAACCGAGTCCCAATCGTTGTAATCATCCATGTATCAAACATCTTTGCAAATCAAGTGCGCTGGAGTGCTAACATGTCAGTGTGATCTTCCCAGCAGCAGGGAAAACAGGGGCAAAAGTGACCTCTGAAACAAAGTGCTACTCATAGAAGGTTTGAGAGCACATAAAAAGCCCCAGAGTGACTCACATGTCACATATCCGTCCTTTTAATGCAAAGCACCCCAAAATCAACACTTACAAAACTTAACCCCTGCTCTCTCTCGAAGCTAACCTGAGCAATTTCTCTTCGACGAGGATCGTAAATTTGTAAATAAAGACTTCCTTGGCAGCTAGACCTAGAAACTCTGTGTCACCTGGCTCCCTTGCTCAAAACTGGAGCGGGGAAATGAACTTCAGCGACAGGAATCCGGTCTTTCCAAGTTAAACATTCCTGGTAACACACCTTCACCACACCGTTAGTAACATAGAGTGGAGCCGTGTCGCGTTACGCCTGCCCGGGCCCTCGGCCTGTATAAAAGAGCCACATCTGGAGTAGGAAAACCACAGCAAATAACAAGACCCTGTTCTGATGACGTCCTTTTTAAACAGCATTGTGGAGAAAGCCAAATATTTGACTGAGCTCCCTCCCAGGACAATGATCAAAATAAAGACAGCAGGGAAGTTTGACCACTGTTTTGATTTTCGTTTTTTTCTTAGCTGGAATATCAAAGAAACATAGACTTACAGGCGGCCCAGCTTGGGTGTGGACTGGAATAGCAGCTCTGACAGAACCTGCAGCCGGTTCCGGTTCAGACGCCTGTGAGGAGAGAGAAGGAGAGAAAGAGTGAGATCGAGGGCAGGAAAAGGACGAGAGTCAGCATGGTCAAAACAAATGAGAAGTGTAATGCAAGACGGACATTAAAAGTACTGAGGAACAGTGTGGGAACGACCTTTCAGAAAACATAGATCTGTGTGTGTGTGTGTGTGTGTGTGTGTGTGGGATGGGGAGGGGGTTGGTCTTTGGTTTTATGGAATGACTGATGGAACATGAGCGTGCTTAAGATGGAAGAGGAGCGTGAGAGGCACAGACAGAGCTTAGGACTGTTTGACGTTGCACACTGACAGAGAGCGGATACACACAAACATCTGCCCTGGCACAGAAAACAGAGATCAATGGGAAGGCAGGACAAATATAAACGGCACTCTGACAGACCAATCAATCTTCATGATTAGAGCAATCAGCCAGGTCAAACCTGCCACTGAGCCCAGGACCACAGAAACTGGCCCACGGCAGCATCATGGGGTCAGGGTTCACAGATGTGCCGAGGCCTCTGGGAAATGGGATGTGTTCCACAGAAGATGGCCCAGGTTATCTCCTGCAGCAAGCCATAAAAAGCCATAATCCCTCACATGAGCCTCCACAGACTCAGGGCTTTCATCAGACGACCCTTACACAGGGATTTAATCAGAGAATGAGGGGATAGTACTGACCCCAGAGGTCATAGGACCAGGATGAAGGCATGCGTTGGAGGAACGGTTCTGGCATCTGTACACTATTTTACTCCATCCAGCTTCATGACATCAGCAGACGCTTAGGAAAAAGGATTCTCGGAGTTGTATCAGCTTTCGGCACAGTCCCTTAAGTCTTAACCCCCATGTCCCCGAGTTAGGCCTGACTAGGCGAGACAGTGTTGTGGTTTTAGAGCCTTTTAAGGGTATGAGACAAATTTGACTCTGTGAAGCAGGCTTTGATGCCGGAGAAGGTTTGCCCAGCATACAGTAGACTTTTAAATCTTGCCAAACTGCAGTTTTGGCCCATAAATCTAGACCTGCAAAAAAAAAAATGCAATCAAAACCCACACAACCTTCAAAATTACATCGCTCGATTTAGGCTGTCCAAGACTGTCTCGAGATTTTCTTCGGAGAAAACAAATGAACATCGATGTTCCAGCACTTTACCAGCATCTTATTATGTTATCATATGAATAAAGGCTGCTTCAAAAACAATCACAGGGCCTCATTTATCAAAGTGAATACGAACAATTTTATTCATAAATCATTTGCGGGAGCATTTACACAAGAAATGTGGTTTTCATGAAAACAGTTAGCATGGGGGAAAAAAGGATATTTTTATCCAAGAGCTCCTGAGTTTGTACAAATTTATATATAAGGAGACTCAATAACGTGAACCACAACCGATAGGCTTAAAATTGTATAACTGGCAATTTACTGTCATTTTATATTCAGATTACATGGTCAAGTTTAACACGTTATTTATTTCAACAGCACACACAAATGAAATGAATCTGTCAACATACATACATGTGTACATGTAAGAAAATCAGTTTTTCCAAAACTTTTGTAAAATTTTTTAGTTTGGTTGGAATACACAAACATTTAAACACAACTTTACTAAAAGGTTAATAAATGAGGCTAGAGCTGGAACAAATAAAAGATAAAATCGATAATAATCGATTATGAAAATCGTTGTCAACGAATCTCAATATCAATTAGTTGGTCTGCGCGCAGCCCGGGGGAGATTTACTCATTACGTTACTTCTGTTCCGAAAACACGCTTCGGAGAGTAAATATTAAAGTTGTGTCCCAAATGACGTACTATTCACTATTTACTCTACCGTCTAGTGCAGGGGTGGGCAATCTTATCTGGAAAGGGCCGGTGTGGGTGCAGGTTTTCATTCCAACCAAGCAGGACGCACACCGGATTCCACCTGTTTAATCAGTTGATCTTGGCTTTCAGTGGATTCAGGTGTGGCTTCTGCTTGGTTGGAATGAAAACCTGCACCCACACCGGCCCTTTCCAGATAAGATTGCCCACCCCTGGTCTAGTGTGTGAATTTTAGAAAGGTAATATCATCTCAAATAGAACACTAGCGGTTTTTTTACTACCCGGAAGTATAAGCCGCTTCCTAATCGACGGCGCATGATATCATACGCACGTAACGTTACGCCGCTAGCTTTAGCAGATACCCAGCATCACTGACAATGACTTTCTTCAGTTTCCTGTTTATATACTTAGTTTATTTTAAAGTTTATTTTACTTTTTTTTTATTGATGCACAAAAAGCACAGAATCCTAAATTAATAATATACATTTTGGTGTGTGTCTGTGTGTATTGGGTTATTTTCAGTCTTATATAATTGGACAAACAGTTGTGTAAAGTTTTAGTCTGTAAGTTTATATTTTTAACACTCAGTTTGTGGATTTTATTTTAAATAAAAGAAAAAATGGTAATAAAAGTGTTAGGGATATAATATAATAATCGTTAGTTGCAGCTGTAAATGAGGCCCAATATTACATTGGAGGACATGAAAGTGGCTAGGTTGGTTATGGACATGATCTTGAGTCACAGTCACATCGTTCAGATGAGATCAGTGTGGAAAGGCAAAACCGTAAACTGTAAAAAAAGTAAAAAAAGAAAAAAAAGACGTAGGTTCCTAACGTGTGTGACAGGCGGAGGTATGCCCAGCGTAAAACCCAGGCAAACACACAAGCTAGGAAGCAGATGAGCACTAAGTGGTTTCAGGGGTGGTCAACAAACTCACACATGTCCGCTCACAGCAAAAACAGCAGATGGTCCTCTGATTTGCGTTTCCTAACCACACTGATGATGAGTAAAGGTTTTGCTCAAATTCTGACAGAACCATACACAACTTCACAGGCAAGAGAAAAACTCAAACAATTCACACACAAACTCAGAAAATCACTGACAAGCCAGTCCCCAGACAGCTGT
This sequence comes from Ictalurus punctatus, assembly GCF_001660625.3. NCBI lineage: Eukaryota > Metazoa > Chordata > Actinopteri > Siluriformes > Ictaluridae > Ictalurus > Ictalurus punctatus. Next base: position 15,289,198 of record NC_030423.2, on the reverse strand, counting down.
GTAGCGTTCCTCGACCTTGTCCATCTGTACGAATGGCCTGACTGTTTGGCTTGACCCACTGGTCAACTTCTCTCCGATGTGTTAAGATTCTCACCGGGGGAGAGCAAATATAAGTCGGTCTCGTGGCAGGGAGCAAATGAGGATGCTGTCTTTTTTTGCACTTGAAATGGAAGTTATTAAAGTCACCTTTAAAAGTTCAAACGCTCCAAAAATAAATATCTACAGTAAGGTGTATTTTTAGATCGAGACCGATGAACTCTTGCTTATACAAACAGAAATAAATATGTGTTGGGTTCAAATGTTTTGTCTAAACAGTCGTGTGTTAGTGTCTGACACTTATACTTACAGCCTCTCCAGCTGTTTGAGGTCCTGGAATGCTCCTCTTTCAATCACACTGATCTGATTGTTCTCCAAATGCCTGTGGAGGAAGAACAGCATCATTATCCAATCCAATCTGCAGCTACAACACAATAATTACCTGAGTTAATGTGTTTTAAATATTGACTATTGATAAAAAAATAATAAAGGCCTCACTCAGCATGACTTTTTCTAGTCACAATTGTCAATGATAAGCTTATCTTCGTTCTATCGTGATGTCAGACATGCCTGTGAGGTCCTGGCATGTAAGTTCGGTTTGCCCCTCTACTCTGAACCTCTACCATGTCGTGTTACAGGGCCCCTAAAGTTTTCCAGATGCATTACAAAGGCACTACATCTCTATGGCCAATTCTTGTTTAGATTTGCGTCTGGCTGAATTAGAGCCAACATGCAGTGACATGCATGGGAAGCCCCAGCAGCCTGCCACTAACTGATACTCTAGCACAACTATATGGGAAATCAAGCAACACTGGACTAAAATATCCAGAGCCTCTAATTTGGAACTTTGCTCCAGCCTTTTAAAGAAAATGTTTATATACAAGACTGTGTTTTTTGTCCGTATGTGATGACACAGTAAGTAGAGACAGTATGAGACAGATTTCTAGCTCGGAGCTCATGTAGCGTCGGCAACACTGTCTTACATCGGGTTCGCACTGTACGATTTTGGCTACGATTCTACGAGTCGTCCTAAAAGATTCCTATAATCCTAGGCCAAAATCTGTAGTCTCTGATCGCTATTTTGATGCGTTCCCTGACAGCCGTTTAACGGCCGTTGCGATCAAATGTTTCCTCCGATTAAATTCTGGCAGTGTCGGAAGATTCGAGGCACGGTCCTGTAGTCTGGCTTGTCCTACTCCGCACGAGTCTTCTCGCGTGCGTCCGTTTTCCGCGTCTTGACTGACATCAATGGCAGCCGAGATCCTACAGTGTGACACGGCGTACAGCGGAGATCACGTTCGTACAGTCTGTCAGGCAACAGTCGCAAAGGACTATTAAAAATCGTACAGTGTGCACAGGCTTTATGCAGCAGATGGGGAAAAATTCGATATTAATTAACTTCAGTCATCTGCAACAACGGCATTCTTTGCAGATAACAAACATACCTTGTAGCTTATGCCTCAAATCAGTCTAAGAACTGAATAAGATTCTGGCTTATTCATTTAAATGGGGGATCAGTCCCCTGCTGGTTTATGTATTGGCATTAAAAGTCATTTTATTCAATCCCCTCCAGATGGGCTTTGGTGTGTAGTGAGGAATATTAGATGTTTCATTTGCTTCGATTCTCAGCAACTCGCCCTTGACGGTTTTGAAGTATTCTCTAGAAACATATGGGACACAGGCGAACACCTAGGCTTCACAGGGATGAAAAAAGTGTGCGGGGGGGCTTTCTCTATTAGAGCCTGAGCTAACACATATGGTATTTAAAGAGTACGTTGTGTTGTTCTTGCCCTTAGCGCTAACCAGGCGCAAGTCTTATGGGAGACTCTGGATCTGCACACCAGGCTTTACCCTTTAAGATTTCAGCTGCGAATGTGTGTGGAGGCTTGCTTCACATTATCAGATGGAGGAGATCACGGTACCAGCCTTCCAGAACGATAAGGGGGGTCCTGTGTGGGCTCCCAGGGGTCAGTGCAGAGTTGTTATTTTTTTAAAGATACACCATGCCAGCTTGTCATCATTCATTAGTTTCTCTTTTTTTCCACATTTATTCTGAACTAAATGCCACTCCCGCTTTACAGGCCCTTGTTCATGAGTTAAACAGCACATAGCGCTCAGTGATTGCAGTCATTAAGCTCCTAACACACTTGCTCTGGCAGTGTGCCGCCACTAGACAAACCCGAGCGCACTGCATGGCACGGCGAGACCGGTCGTAAGCTGTTTATTTGAGTTCAGCACAGCCGATGTGTAAAGCGCACACTTCCGTGTCTCTCAGACTTCAGAATAAGTTTAAAGCCTGACTGAACATGATTCAGTGACTTCACGCTCAGTAAAGAAGGTCGTGTCAAATGTGTCGGACCGACTCAGATTAAATGTCTGTATGCTTTATTAAGATGTGTGCTGTATAGTAATCCTTTCCTGCACCCCAACTGGGATACGTTTAAGGTTTTGACAGCTTTACGCTTTGGAATTGAAGAGATTTTTAAGTCTTACAGAACTCTGAGGTTTTTGAGTCCGGAAAAGTCCACCTTGGTGATCCGAGTGATGTTATTTCTGTCCAGGTCTCTGGAGGAAAAAGATTTAAAAAAAAAAAAGATTAGATATCCTGTTCATCACAATGATCACAATCACAGTATAAGCTTAGTGCACTCACTAAGCTGCTCTAAGACACTCAGTATGAATTCTAGACCTCCAGATGCCTGAACGCTGTATGTATTCGGCGTCTGTCAGGACACATTACTGCACATCTGTGGATGTCTGGTTCTGTAAGCGCTGCCCAAGACCGAGCTCTCATTTTCTGCCAAAGGCAAGGTCCTCTCAGTGTACATCCACTGAGTCACTTTGCTTCTCATTAGAGATAGCAATGCCACTTTTTTGTTATTTTTTTTAGCCAATTCCTCCAAGTAATACTAATACTAAGTGCTGGTGAAACTTTTTTTAAACCAATATTGTGATATTGATGACAGATAATAAACCATATGTATCAACATTTAGTTTCACAGAAGTTTTGCTAACAAACCACCAACAACCCAGTGGAGCCATATTAAAAACTATTGCTTAATTCCACATTTACAAAACATCCTCAGTATTTAACCAAGAAAATGCTGAATTTCAAATAAACTGTCAAAATTTTGGATTTCTCTAAATAGCCCGTAGATGTAAACGAGTGTGTGAATGTGTGCGTGCGAGTGTTGCCCTGTAACAAAAGCACTATCACCTGACAATATCCATAATACTTAAAAAGTAAAAAAAAGTGTACCATTATATAAAAGTGATATTGAAAAATATTTCAATATTATAATTCAGCAAAGTCTCACTACAATCAAGATTTCAGCGGGTTGAGGCGGCCGAATATGGATCAGATTCCGATGCGAGAATCAGGAGTGGGGAAGAAATTCTTAAATATACATCTGAGGTATGCAGCTGTGATATTGTATGGTCTACAGAAGGAAATAAAGAGAATATATATAAGATAAATAAAATAAATTTTTATCTGACATGTATGTCTCGTCATACTAATTACACTCAAATCAGTAAACATGGTACAAGAAATATATTCAAAATAAACATCATATAATAATAATAATAATTATATATATATATATATATATATATATATATATATATATATATATATATATATATATATATATATATTCAATATTACCATAGGACAAGTGCAAAAACATACACTAAGTAAACAATAAAATAAATACCGAGGATAGTGCATGCTAACTACGTAGTCAGGGGAAGAGAACAATATTTGGATGGATTATATTATGGTGTGGCTGAGATGGAGCTGAGCAGAGCTGTGTTGTTTATTCGGAACAGCATATGATTAAAAAAAAACAAAACAAACAATCCCTTGCCACTAAACTATGCACTATCCCAGTAGAAGCACTAGGGAAACTGTAATAGGGCAGGGTTCCCAGTACTACATTCCCAGTAACCTATTTCCCACCACGCCTGCATGATAAGTAGAACAAAGACTACAATGTATTCACTAATATATAGGGTTATTTTTTAGAATCAATATCTTTATGCGTAGATCGATTCCCAAAGAGAAATGTCAGGACCAGTGTAGATCAATATTTAGGATTGATGCGCTCATCTGTAGTTCCAGTGCAAACCCACATTCAGTCACGCACAGTAACATGCTACACGAAAACAGAACAATCTGTTCCAACCATCATCCACCAGTGATCTTCAGCATTCAGACAGACCTACATGGCATCAATCATATTGCTCTTGTTTTTAATTACAGGCCACAAAACAAGCCAGATGATTTGTCAGGCATTGCAGAAAGTTCAGTGCTATACTTAGTGCAATCGTATGTGAGCTGAAATGCAATGCAAGCTTAAAGTATAAGAAAAAGAGATTATATAAATATACTGTTCTTGATGCATCTAAGAAATCGTCCTCAGGAGGCCGGTAGTTATCTTGTTTCCAGGCACTTAACTTATCTATATCTGTACTGCTTTTACCAATGTATATACAGAAGATATAGCCATACTTGGTTAGTCTACCAAAAAACCTGTGCACTGAAGTTCCTATAGACTACACTGTAGGAATTAGGGCTCAAGAACACACACACATACACACATACATAGGCATACAGGCCTATCTCCAGTTGGTCGAGTGTGGTTCACATAATATAAATAAACATTTATAAATCTGATTTAAGGGCATATTGAATTTCAAAAGACTTCCCCTACTCCACAAAATGCACATCAGGGGCACTAATATGAGCCATATTGTAGACATATTATAGCGCACAGGCACTGAGGAGACATGATATACACTAACCAAATTTCTCTCTCTCTCTCTCTCTCTCTCTCTCTCTCACTCTCTCATTCTCAAAGCACATTCCTCTGCAATTTCTCTCCCCTTATACATCTATATTCTACATCAGCCAGGCCAAGAATGGATCTGCCTTTCTCAAATGCGCCAGAACGACATCTCTGCAATGTAGATTTTAACATAACATGAGCTACTCAGGAAAAGACTCGTGAATGGAAACTTGGATGTGGGCCTATCCATCATTTTTGGTTATGAAGAAAGAGTCACGGTGCATTTTGTGTAATCTGTACACGTAAAATCTTAGGTTTTGTAGCCTTAACGGGGTGTTTGAAGGGTACATTGAAGATATCATGTTACAAAAACGAATGGTTTAGGGTGTTATGAAATCATTTCTCACTTTAAACCCAGGTTTTGGGAGGTACGGGGGTTTAATGGTTAGCACATTTTCCTCGCACCTCTGGGGTTGGAGATTCAATTCCCACATCTGCCCTGGGTGTGCAGAGTTTGTTCTTCTCGTGCTTCAGGGGTTTCCTTCAGGTACTCTGGTTTCCTACCCCAGTCCAAAGATATGTGCTTTAGACTGATCGGCATCTCTAAACTGTCCGTAATGTCTGAATGGGTGTGTGAGCGTGTGTGTGATTATGCCCTGCAATGGTTGGCACCCATTCCAGGGTGCCCCCCACCTTGTGCCCTGCTTCCCATGGGGGCGTGACCAAGTGTAGGATAAGTCCACCAGAAAATAGATGGACGGAAACCATCTTAACTCCTTAAATTATCCGTGTGTGATTCAGTTATTTAAAATAAATAATATTGTTCAGTAAAGATTATAAATGATGTGTTGTAGTTCAACTATTAGGATGGGGAATGTAGTTCTGTGAGTTTAATGTGTTAAGCCAATCAGTCCTGGGTTGTTTTTTTTGTTTTTTTTCCCATGATTTAAATTTCGCTGTGAGAAACCGTGAGTTTTAAACACTGTTATTTGCCATTCCTGTCCTGTCCATTAATTTTATTAATCTCAACAGCTCAGAGTGATGAATCTAAAAGCTTTATCTTTCCTGCCTCCTTTTCTAAACTGCCCTCTGTGCTAATCCAGCCATCCTTCTCTCTGTCACTACGCTACACTATATGTTCAGCAACCCAGGGAGTTAAGCAAGAATTGCCGCTACTGAGTCCTAAAGTCAATTTGACAAGGTGGAGGTCAGAGATAAAGCTGCTCCCCATTGGCTATTGTTCTCATTCGTATTGTTCTAGAAGGGATAAAGTGACAAGCTGAATGGCAGGTGCACTGCTCTAACAGTGGGTTCCCCCTGAGGCTCAACACCCACATGAGGTTATTAAAGCAGCAGGCTAAATGTAAGCCATTGCGAGCCTGCATACAGCATGACTTTAGATCTCACCCAGCAGTTACAGTATATAAAAATGGAAGCACTGGAAATGTGCACTGCATCATGAATTGAGCTGTGGTAAGAAGGTGATTCATCCGCAAGATCCCTTAAACCCTTCAAGTCATGGCAGAAGAATGTTTATAAAAACACAAAAGCAGCTTTGTGTCCCTCTACCTATACAATCCCCAATTCACAATGCGTTTCCCGCCGCAATCTCCTGTTATTTCCCCTAAAGCCTATGAGTCTAGTCCGCAAGAAGCAGATAGGTATGCTCCATTTCCTCTGCAAAGCTTCGGAGCGCTGTTTGGAATCCTAATTGAGTTGCTCTTCTTGAGTTCGGACTGTGAGTGGTTTTCATCTGGAACTTCCAAACTCTGGCAAGATGTGACTGAACCGCAGGTCAAAAGTACAATAATTTCTGTTTAGTGTACCTTCGTATTCTTTAAAACAGTTTAGTCAACTCAAGTAGTTCAAGTATAACAGCTTTGCTAATATTCTAAACATTCTCTGGTGATATCATTCAGCCTAAAATAAACATGAGCCTACATAATTTTTTTTTTAAAAAGGGGGGAAAAATGCAAATGAGGCCCCCAACATCACATGTAAGAGTAACCGATAAGGATTAAGATTAACACATGTTTGCTGCTGTAATTGTTCACAGTAGGATGCTGTCTACTAGAGTTCAAACCAAACATGAATACGTTATTCTGATATAATGTACTGATAATGTGTTTTAAATTAATAAAAATAAAGATATGAATAAGAAATTCCTTATTTGTGTTCCACCCACAGCCCCCAACCCCCAACCCCCTGAAAAAAGCTTCATTGAGACTCGTTTTTATATATATATATATATATATATATATATATATATATATATATATATATATATATATATATTGCGACTTGGATCCCACAGGACGAAAACATGGTTTTTACTTTCATACAGAGTTTGGAAAGGGCGAATATGAAACTCACAGACAGGGTTGCCAGGTTTCAGCTAAATAGAACCCACCCCAACTACATCTCAAAAACTGTCCAAAAAAAAATAGCTCAAAAAGTTCTAGGAGTGACAAGGGAGGCAAATTCCTCTTCCTTTTCTTAGTCTTCGCATAGGAAACAAGTTAACAGTATTGCGCACACATATAACCAGTACACTCCATGTGACTGCATATCTCTGTTGGGGTCCCACAAAGATAATGATTTCATTAATTTTAAACATATTACCTTGTACTTTCATTGTGAATGTTTTTCATCATTCTTAAATGAACATTCTCTGTTGTTGTTATTAAAAGAAAATCCTGGAAAATCATACAGGCATTAAAATGAAATGCCACTTAAAGGAGGCCATTTTGACTAGCAGCAGCACTGCATCACAGCTTCTTAGAAGATTCTGATAGTGTGTTCCTAGCATATGGCCTTCCAGTCTAGACTATTTCCACTTCTGAGTACGATACAGACACGAAAATTAGGAACAATAAACAAATGCAGATACAGATAGAGGCAATGCGTAATACCCCTACTGTCTACCTTCAATTAATCAGTCACATCTCATTGGGTTTTTCAAACTCTCAGTGAGGCAGAACAGCAGCGGCTTATATTAGATATGGAGGAGACATATGGAGGTGCCTCTGTGAGCTTGTGCTGCTGTGTTTTAATATGATTCTTATCAACTCTTTGTATACTGCACAGTAGAACACCTACAGCTAAGCTCTCCTGCATTCGCGGCACACTATTTGTCTTAGGCCTTGTTGCAGTAGATGGCATCCTGCTAGGACATTGTTTGTTTGTACTCGTCAAAGATCAAATAGAGTGGTTTATTACCCCACCATAGACGGAATAAAAAGATCGGCCCCCTTGTCTTTCATCTGCCAGCAGAAGACCGTCATGTGGTTACCACACGTCTTCACTGGGCATAAGTTCTTAAGAAGGACGCTACAATAACTACGGCTGTTCTGCACAGCATCACTGCTGTCCACACCATCGGTGCCAACATTTGGTTTGAGTTCTGAATTTAGCAGCACTCCAAAAATCTAGCATCGCCCTTAACCATTTTTGCTTGGTACCTTCACAGTGGTCTAAAATAAAAACTAATCAGTGTTCGATGAAATCTAACTTCATTAGCTCATGGTGTAGGATCGGACGTCTTTACTCCCAAGTTGCTGAAATGTTCATCGCAAACCCAATCTGAAAAGTAGTTGATGACCATTCAGAGCATTTCTGAGAAAAGTCATGACGCCGAAACCCTTTTAAATCCTCACTGTGAGAAATCATATCGCATTCCAAAGAGAAAAAGGATCTACATCATCAAAACATTTAGCAGATTCTGCAAAAGAATGAATGTGCCAGTAAAAGATTAGACTTCTTATTGTATCTGGCTGGGGTCTGTCTCAGGGAGGCTTTTGTTTAGTAAATATTATCATTCCCATATCATGTAACTGCATTCCTGGCTAAACGAAGCTCTCATCACATTAAGCAGAACGGACAAAAATGAATTGTTTCATATTTCCTTTGTGTCTGTTTACTCTCAAGATCGTTTATTTCCAAATACCCTGGCAGACGATAGCTCAGACGGCCAAACGTTCGCTCCAGCACAGTCTACAAATTCTTCTACAAATCCAGCAGAAACAAGCGGTTGAGGGGTGACAAGGCATTTCCGAGGCTTCTCGGCTAAAGGCTTAAATGACAGCTAGGCCTCACAGGACCCATCCATAACCCGTCACCCCGAGAGCGGCCAAAAACAAACCGAGAACAAAGAAAAAAATACCAATAGGAACAAATAAAACGAGTGTGGCATATGTCTGTGGACGTCATCGCAAGGGGGAACAGCCGAAGCAAAATAAACTCGGAGTGTTCTGACCATATTTAAGAACGGCGGCCCTGCCAGATCTCCAGAGCTTCTGTTTATTCAGCAGGAGGCTTGTTTAAAACCAAGCAAGCTCCTGGTTCAATGGATGGCTCATGTAAATCTCATCAAAGCTGAAAGGGTCAGCTCCTGGATCTGACGAGGACAATACCGCTCCGGATTCGAACCAGTCGGGTGTGGCAGCATCCTGATGGATTACTAAGAGATTCCAGCTTGATCCTTTTGTTTAACAGGTTGCTAGATGCAAACCATTGTGTTGGGGGCTCTGATTTAGCTTCTGTTACTGTGAGAAATACAAACCATGTCAAGATGTATCCAATTGTGTGAAGTCTAAATAAACATATCGCGTCCAGCTAGGCTGAAAATGACATGGAACGATTTGGAGTCTGGGTTTTGATGTGTTGCTTTGGTGACAAAGGTCCCATAACAAAAGCAGGCCCTCGTTAACCTGAGATGGCCGCAAAGCATGTACACGATCAAACCCAGTCTTGGATTCAAGTGTGACACACACTTGGAGGACTGTATACACACTTTGAGAGACCTCAGTGTCCCTCCTTTTCACTGGGACCCTATCAAGGACATTAATGACTTCGACTTGTGGTTCTCCAGCCAAGTCTTTCGCTAAAAGCATACAATCCTTACTGCCAGTCCTGGCTAAGACATTTGGTTCCTGATGTTTCCCAGAAGTCCATGCCCGCAAGCTGCCTGGCAGGCTGCACTAGAGACGTTCACCCGTGCGCAGATTTCACACATGCTGCTCTTGTGTTGTGCTGGGGTCAGGAGGACACTGAAGACCACAAACCCATCTCCTGACCAAGAGACTGTTAGTTCAAACCTCAGCACAACAAATATACACACATGCTTCTCATGCTTCTCAGCTGCATCTACTCCTGTCCAAAACTTTGCAATTTGTCTCGATTTGATTCAGGGTTCCACAATACACTTCTTTATATATTCTTGGTATCTTGATGGGCATTTGTATTTAATTTTTTATTATTTATTTTCATAATATTTTGCCAGCAGTGCTAATATTATTTTCTCCCCGTTCTTAAAACATATTCTGATATTTATCCATAGTGAAAAATCATGGAGTCAATATATTTAGTGTTCATCTTAAATCAAAGATGCTTGGTATGGTTCATCAATAAGAATCATTTTCTATTGTTATACGTTATGAACCAGACAAATTCAGTAGTCAATGAGCCCAGGACAAGCAGAAATCATTTCTGACTTTTGCTAAACAAACATTTTCATTTGGTATGTAGCTATATTTAAACTCAGTGTGCTTCACTGTGGTAGCATACACCTCAAGACTGTAACGAACAACAGGGTGAGCTCTGTGATTCCTGATCTGATTGACGACAGACCTATTTTTACTAGGCAGAATTAATTAGTGTGTAGATGACCTGTTTATCAGGAATATGAAGAAACGTACACTGCAAATTTGTCATATAATACCCCTGAGAGAAAATAAAGATGCTAGCCACAATGAACTAATATACAGTCACCGATCACTTTATTAGGAACACCTGTACACCTGCTCATTTTTGCACTTATCTGATCAGCCAATCATGTGGCAGCAGTGCAATGCATAAAATCATACAGGTACGGGCCAAGAGCTTCAGTTAATTTTGACATCAAACGTCAGAATGGGGAGTATTTCAGAAACTGTTGATTTTCTTGGATTTTCACACACAACAGTCGCTAGAGCAGGGGTGTCCAATCTTATCTGGAAAGGGCCGGTGTGGGTGCAGGTTTTCATTCCAACCAAGCAGAAGCCACACCTGATTCCCCCTGTTTAATCAGTTGATCTTGGCTTTCAGTAGACTCAGGTGTGGCTCCTGCTTGGTTAGAGTGCAAACCTGCACCACACCGGCCCTTTCTGGATAAGATTGGACATCCCTGCTCTAGAGTTTAGACAGGATTGTGTAAAAAAAAAACAAAAGAACATCCTGTCAGTGGAGGGTCTCCAAGATGAAACACCTTGTTGATGAGAGAGATTAGAGGAGAATGACCAGAATATTTTGAGCTGACAGGAAGTCTATAGTAACTCAAATAGTCACTCTTTACAACCGTGGTGAGCAGAAAATCATCTCAGAACACACAACACATCAAACCTTTGGGTGGATGGGCTACAACAGCAGAAGACTACATCAGGTTCCTCCCCTTCAGCCAAGAACAGGAATCGAGGCTATCATGGGAACAGAGTCACCCAAACTATACAGTTAAATACTGGAAAAAGACCACGTGATATTTTTTTCAATTGTCCAGTTTGGGTGAGTCTGTGCCCATGATAGCCTCAGATTCCTGTTTTTGGCTCACAGGAGAGGAACCTGATGTGGTCTTCTATTGTTTTAGTCCATACACCTCAAGGTTCGATGTTTTGTGCACGCTGAGATGCTTTTCTCAGCGCGAACCTCGGATCTGGCCATTTTCCTCCCATCTCTCTTACCAACAAGGTGTTTTCATCCACAAAACATCCGCTCACTCAATGTTTTATGCTTTTCACACTATTCTATGTAAACTTGTGTATGAAAATCCTAAGAGAACAGCAGTTTCTGAAATACTCAAGCCCGCCCATCTGGCACCAACAACCATGCCACGGTTAAAGTCACAGAGATCATATTTTTTCTTTGTTCTGATGTTTGATGTGAAGCTCTTGACCTGTATCTGCACTGCACTGCTGCAACATGATTGGCTGATTACATAACTGCATGAATGTGCAGGTGTACAGATGTTCCTAATAAAGTGGATGGTGAGTGTATGTAATATAAGTACAGAACACCACATCTCATAGCTGAAACCTTGGCCAATGACTTGCTGACTTTTTCATCGAGGATGCAAACACATTAGTCTACATTAGAAACTTAGAAGGGGATTATAATCACATAGTCATTTGTTAATTGTAGTCGGTATTAATACACTTAACTAGCTTGCCATATGTTATTAATTACTTAGGTTTCAGAGCAAGCAAAATATGCGACTATGCAGCACATTAGAGCTTCCACTTGACTAACTAATGAATTTATGTTTTGTTTAGCCCTGTGATCTTTAAAGGGAGAAAGATTCTTTCCTAAAATGACTAGACATCTGAAACATTGAGCATACAGATGCACATTTTAGGCTGGGTGAACATCTGAGACCATTCGAGAACCCGCATGTTGCTCCAGAAAGAGAGGATGCCATTCCCACTCCTTCTTCTTTGCTGAAATACACTGAGGCATGCAGGGGGTGTAAGGGGACAGAGAATGGCATTTGGCTCATTCTTTCTATCTCTCTCATTTCAGTGTGGACTTCTGATGAGAGCCAGCAGCGTGCTGCGCCAGCCACAATGTGCCACATTGTGCTCCTGAAGTGCGAAGAGCGAGAGCGGACTGGCCAGTGTGAAAACTCTGTCAGTCAGCCCGGGTGTGTATGCAACTGCACACATGTGCGAGTGAGAGTGAGCTTGCATATGTGTGTGAGAATAACAGTGTGTGTGTACGTGTGTGTGACGGACAGAACACCAATCACTGAGTGAAGACTCATAAATGCTATCAACAAAAGGTAACATTTAGAGGAAAAATCTATTAACTCTCCACTATACGTGTTCATGAGACAGATGTGCGCTCATTACACTTCCATCAACACTGCAGGCCGTTACAGGACCGGTGGCAGTGTGTAAACCACCCCTGAGAGAGATGCAGCCAGCACCTGGACTTTAAGTGGTCGTGAAACCATATTTTATGGAAAGACTTTAAGTCAAGGCCTCTGTGAGTTCTGAACTTTTCAGGTTGATCAACTAGTTTCTTAATCCTGCAATCTACAAAACAGCATTAACACTGCCTCACAGTCAAATTTGGAAATACTCAGCGAAGTATGAAGGTGCTTTACCGAGACCCATCCTGACCATGTAAACAAATAAACACCCCACTGTGTGAATAAATGGGGCTCGCCTAAATTTATGTTCCTTCACGTAGACATTCCTAACAAAACCCCTGAGGGTTTGACAGGTTACAAGGGTCAAAAGGCCCTCCAGTCAAAGTTTGTATGTTTTTCTTGTCACGCTACAGTCAGAGAAAACTTTTAATTTGATCAATTAAATTAAATTAAATTAAATTTATAAAACATGCTTGCTCATAGGGCTGGGCAATGTCATGATATAATATTGCTATTGTGATCAATTATATCAATTATATCTTGTATATATACATATATACATACACACACACACACATTTATATATATATATATATATATATATATATATATATATATATATATATATATATACACACACACACACACACACACATATATATATACTGTATAAATGCAGTACACTTTTCTGAGATGTCGTAGCTAGAGAGAGAGAGCAATATCTTTATAACTTCTTTTTTATCTTGCTTAAGGATATTTGACGTTGTACAGAATCTTTAAATTGTAAAACATTCTACTTTCATTACAAAGTTTTAGTGCAAAATAATCCATTTTCGTAATAGAAAAATGTAATAAAACTTATCACTGGACATAAATGCTGGCAGTTTGATAGCAAACCTATGTATTGTGGCACATACTGTGTCTTATAGAAATGACTTAAAAATAAAGGTTCCAGATAAAACCAAAAAAGGGTTTTTCAGCCTGATGCCATCGTAGAACCCTTTTAAGTTGTGCAAAGCCTTTAACTCTCAAGTTATTCAGATTTACTGGTGCTTTAAAGAACCTATACTATTTACTCATGCTTGAAAGAACCCAGAAATGGTTCTTCACAGCAGTGCCACAAGGAACCATGTTATTACAAGTTCTCTAAAAAACCCTTTAAACCTCTTTACTGCTTTAAGGAACCAAAGTACGGTTCTTAAGAGTGATGTCACTCTTAAGAACTCTATAGGGTTCAGGTTCTTTAACCTGTTAAGGGATGATACCTTGAAGAACCAATACACTGCTCTGAAGAAGCCATAATGAAACATAAAGAAATTCTTTAAGCTCCAAAGAACCATATAGCTCAACTCAAGAACCATATACAATGAAAATTGGTTCTTGACAAGAAGAAGGTTCTTTGCAAAGCCTATGGTGCTGTGAAGAACCATTGAAGTACCTTTATTTTTAAGAGTGAAGTATTGTAGAATGTCTTGTAGAAATGTCACCTCCTACTCCTTATGCTGGTTAACTTTAGGATTCATGATGCCTTGCATGTCTATCAGTAAATAGCACTGTGACTAAGGTATTATGATTATGATTATTATTATGATTATTATTATTATTATTATTATTATACGCCGTATAACCTTATTAGCGATAAGAGGGAAGGTCAAGCATGAGACCCTGTTTACTGCCCTAAACTGATCCATTATTCTCCACTTTAGAGACACACACACACACATGAGCCACACTTCATTTAATCGCTTGGTACATTTTTTTTGTTGTTACATTCAGCAATAGTCAGTGGTCTGCTTTTTAAACGCTATAAAATACAAAAGAGCACAAAATTCATGGAAAAAGCATTTCTCAGACAGTGAAAGCTAACAAAACGACAGCATTTAAGGTTTACACATCTAACTGTTCACCACTGAATTGCCTCCTCCTAAGAGCACTGTGAACTTGTGCATATTTCTTTCACAACAGCTTTAGCAAATGCCAAAGCAAACCATTTTACACTCAACATCTGACCACTCAAAAACGTCCTAAAACGTCATGCCGTGTTTGAAATGCTTGAACGACCGTAATATATTTCACACATTCCAACACATCATCATGAAGCGTCTAGCTCATAGGCTGTATTTGAGGGAAAAGCAAAAAGAACCGCATTGTAAATATTATTCGAGATTATATTCATGAGCGGTTTAATGAAGGTGGTGTTTTTTTCCCCGGTACACAGCCAAAACTACATTGTTAGCATAACTCTGAATTAATCCAGTGTTCATACAGTGTTCATGTGTATCCAGCTGCACAATATGTCATTTCGATACTCGTTGCAGTTTTGGCTTTTGTTGCACTAACATTGCGACGGCTGTGAATTATACACAAGGCAAATCACACACCCACATGCACACAAACACGTCTATCGCAATCTCATAAATGTATTCATCTCCTTCTCCGTGTTTACAGATGTTTTAAACTCTGATTCGATTGCGATATTATTTTAAATAAATGAAAATGAGGGTCGCAGTGCTGATCTATCACTCGTCCTTCTCTAATCAGTGCAACAGGTCACGCAGTTTCAGTTTATATATATATATATATATATATATATATATATATATATATATATATATATATATAGGATTCATAAGGAGAACCCAACTTCTACCCTACACATCTAAACACAAAACCTATTTATTATTTTTATCTTACTTTCCATGATAGAGGCTAACTAATGACTAACACACCATCAGTGTACCAAAACACCAATACTAGCTAATTACTTACTAGTTAATTACTACTTACTAACAGTTTACATTAGGTACACTTTATCTCACAGATAAACAATAGCAGCAGTTCACAAACGAACTGTGTTCATTACTGATCAAGTCATTAAATGATTGCACATCCTGTTGCATTTAATCACATCAGCTTTGTCCCTTAATTAAATTAGACCAGCCAGTTGATTTAGATGTGTTTTAGTTCATTTACTATAATCCCAGGTTGGTAAAAACAACATAATAAACTAACATGCATGAAATGAGTCCAACATAAATTCTGCTGGGGTTTTCGAACAAAAGCAGTCTATTGTCTATATAGGTTGGTTTGCAATGAATGTGACAGTTTGACTGTACCTGATATCCCTGTGATATTACGTGTAGGATTCAGTGCATGTTTCAATATATAGCAATACAGTTCTAGTGAAGTGTGTTGTGTGTGTATATACATATATATATATATATATATATATATATATATATATATATATATATGTAATGCATTAACAGACTACTGTATATGGACACTAAGGATACTTATAATAGTGTGGGTTGTTTGATCATCTACCTTGATGTAAGTTAACACCCAAATGTAAGGCATAGAGAGACTGCTATAAGACAGATACAGGTACGCGCGTGCTCTAAAGCCCGCATTCCCAAGGCGGTGATGTGCATCCATTGCGCTACTCACAGACGCTCGGTGTTTCTCGGGATGCCCCTCGGTACAGTCTTGAAGCCCTGCGCCTGGCAGTCCACGTGTGAGCCCGAGCAGCTGCACTTATGCGGACACGCGCGCGCCGCGACCAGGCACAGCAAGCCGCACAGCAGAGCCAATAAGGAGCCGCGCTGGAGCGCCGGGAGCTTCTCGCGCGCAGCCGGTGCCATTGTACCCGCAACAGTGGCTCGCGGCAAACTCGGAAACGCGAGACAGAAGGGGGGTGGGGTGGGGGGTTTAAAAAAACAAACAAACAAACAAACAAAAAATATCCGGTGCTTGTTCCGAAGTCGGTCACAATCCAAAATAATAGTAATAATAATAATAATAATAATAATAATAATAATAATAATAATAATAATAAAAGTACAAGTGATGAATCTAATTCAATTCTAATTAATTCTCCAGGTTGGAAAACTCCAGACGCGCGCGCGTGGATTCACTCAACAAAAGTTAAACTTCCATTCATCCGCATCTCTAGCGCTGAAAAGACCAAGGTGCGCATCCGAAATCCGACATGAACATCACTAGACACTAATGTGCATAATATTCCTCCTTATTGTGTGCGTGTGTGTGTGTGTGTGTGTGTGTGTGTGTGGGCAAATTCAAACAGAAGCGTCTTAATTAGTCTCCTCTGTATAGTGAAAAAGTTCCAGTTGAGTTGATCCGAGCGGCAAATCCTCAGTCGTAGAAGTTCAGAAGACAGACAGGCAAACGAGGAGAAACTTCTTAGGTGCGCGGGTAAAGTTTGCGCGTTCACTCAGAGACTTGTGTGCACGCGCGGACACACACACACACACACATACACACACACACACACACACCCAGCCCCCAAAAGCTGCGCTCCACACTCCTACTGGCTCTCCGGTGTGATGTCGATAGAGGATGTTTGGGGTCTGAAAACGTTTCACTCGAATACCAGCTTCCTGTAAACTGTCTGTGTTTAAACGGGACATGCGTTTTACAAGTTTATAACCAAAAATCGACCTCACATGGAAATGCAAGACAGGTGATCATGTGTAAAACTAGAAAGAGGAATAGAATGTTCTACTTTTAAACAATAAAGCATTATTATTATTATTATTATTATTATTATTATTATTATTATTATTATTATTATTATTTGTTCTCCAGTGTACAGTACTTCTGTGTCTATGCAGCGGTTACTAGCACATCTGCACACTCGCTCCTAATGTGTACTAATGAAACCTGGCTGGAAAAAGTGGCCTGCGGGATTTCTTAGAATAACTTGCCCATACGTGCTGAGTCAAACTATTTCTGTGCCATCTCAAAACCCATTCAGAGCGAAGTTCCTCTTCTTGTGGTGATTAACTTGAGTCTATCCGCTGCCGTCACAACTGATTTTCCCCTCAAAGCTCAGCATTTTGCAGTCGCAGTGCCCTCGTCTGGTCAGAAAGTAAACATGGTTGAGCCAAGTCCGTGACAACCGTGTTATAAATTGCTTCCATGTCCTCTCAGGAAAAAAAAAAAAAAAGGGGGTACTGCTAAACTGTACCATACCACCCATTTTCACTGGGGTGGTACCCTGAAGGGTCAATCTTTTGCACTTTTAGTGTGTATCTTTGGCCTGGAAAGGTAAAGAGTGGTCCTTAAAAACGAAAACTCCGTGCTGAAACACATTAAATAGGTTACAGTATGTTTATATGAAAACACTTGTTAGCAATTCAGATTGTAAGATGCTGGCTGGTGGTGTATTTTTGTTGTTCCTGTGAGAAGTTAGCAGCTGTGTGCCACACTGATGTCACAGGGGAACATTACTAGCATAGAGTTGGCTCCAAACGTCAGACGTCTGCTGGTGAAAATGCTTCGAATTTTCTCATTTACTACAACAGTGATCATTACAAATTATATTATTGACCACAACTTGAGTTGAAATTCGAATCTTTGAAATATTTACATGATTTTCAGACTTTCTTAATATTTGGTACGTTCCCCCCCCCCCCCCCCCCCCCTTTTGCTTTAATGGCCATGTGGACTCGAGCTGGCACAGACGGCACAAGTCTGTACAAAATCTTACGATCCATTTTAGATCAAATCCATCGGCATGTCGTCTGAACACACGCTTCGATAGGAGAGATCAGTCGTGAGGAAGATCTGACCTTTTGTACAAAGCATTTCACATGGTCAATATCACAGATTTGCTTACGTTTAAATAGCGAGCAGAAACCGTGCAGAATCTTGAATATTAAATATTCAAGATCTTGAACATTTACTATATTTGTTTTAAATGTTTAAAACATCTAAAACCTTCTTCCAATTTAAATGAAAAAATAATAATAATAAATATAATAATAATCATCCCAGATTTTCAATGTGGTCTCAGATTGTTGGACCTCCCTATAGTTATGACGGTGTTTATTAAGAGAGAAAATGTAAGCGATCTCAAACATAAGGGATAATGGGCTTCCACTGTTAGCTCCTACAAACAAAAGTGCGAGAACTTATTTTTCACATAGACCATTTTCCTGCAAATCATAATCATCATAATAATGAGATATCCAACACAGAAGGAGTGGAGTCATTCACTATGCAATGCTGAGTTATGGCAGAGACTCGGCTTGGCTAGTTAGAGATCTATGAGGTCTATGAGCATGATGCCATTGATTGTTGGATTAGCGTGATGGTTGAAGATTTGGAAACTCTGTTTCACTAGTGTATACAGATGAAGATGAGAGAGCTGGACAGACTACAGGACTAAAGAGCTGCTGCAATGGTCTTTTAGGCAGAGGGCTAATTCCTACTGATGCCACTGGTACCAGTGGTAATCAAACAACATGTAGAAAATCAGTAACCAAAGTGAAAACAGGCCAACATTTTGAAGAAAGAAGTTTAAACAACAGCAATAACAAAAAGAAAAGAAAAAAACTCAACTCATAATTTCATTATATAAAGAAATCTTGGACTCCATTGAATATCAGATATATTATTAAGATTAATATGCACGTTGTTCAGGGTGGATTTTTCCTTTATTTTTAAAAGTACACTACATTCATGTTCCCATGTAAAATATACACACTACAGCACATTAGGAGCTTGTGGTTAATGTCCCTCTACAAAGTGAGGATATAGGCTACATGTTTCTATACAGTATGTATTTCACGTTTACATAAATTCGAGGCAGATGTTTTGTTTTCTTCAACCAGGCCTCAGTATTCCCCAGAACAGAGTGTACCTCAAAGTGATATGGGGGAAATCAGATTAAAAACTGTGTTTAGAAAATGGAGAACAGAGTGGATTGAATGGAAGTGGATAGCTTCATTAAAATCCGGGTTGTCTGAGCTCCATGCTTCGATATAGCCATCCAGATTAGACTTGTTCAACAAACTGAGCAGATTGAATCAGCAGCCATCTGCCCAACTAATTCACTTACATTATTTCTTTTAAGAGTAAATAGAAACACACGTTTTGACCTTATGGACTTTTCATCTCTCTCTCTCTCACTCTTTCTCGCTCACTCTTTCTCTCCATCTGCTGTTTCTTTGAAGAATCCAAAGCTCAATTCCCCGCAGTAACTTGGTTTCTTAAACACTGCCAGTAGGAAGGTAAGGCTAAGCCGTGAACCATGTGCTTCACACTTCCCCTAACCCACACACACACATGGCCGCAGCCCTATAAATCCAGTGTGGGTGTCAATAAGGTCTGATGTGCTTGCTTTAACTGAGCGCTTTATTCTTTTCACTTGTTCACATCAGGAGCGAGGAATGTTCCACCTGTGCCGGAGTGTGGAGAATGAGCATGCAAGGGGAAGAGCACAGTACTACATGTGTCGGATCCAGAGTTCCATAGCCCAGATCTGACCTCATAACCACAATGCCACAGGCCCAGCATGATCATGTGAATACTGCGGAAATGTGTTCCTGCCCTCAACGAAGATGCAACTTCATTTTGACTGAGGATTTTGGTCGTTGAGGTCAAACGGGCTGTCCACAGACAGAACGCTGGAACTTAAACACTGGTTCTAGCACAAACATCATGAGTGCCATAATATAGTCTTTCTCTCAAACCTGGGAACATGTTCCTTGGCGAACAGAGTAGGAAACCTTCGTCACAGAATGCAGAGCTGTCTTCGGCAAATCATAATCATAAGCTTAATAAACAGAAATAGCAAAACCAGACGTTGCGTTGCCTCTATGGTTATTTTTTAACCCACTTCTGGTAATTGATAGGAATAGCTTGACAGTATTTGTCCAGTCAAGAGGTCAGTGTTAAACTGAGAGTATTATATCAGGTATGCTTCACCCTACAGGAGGTGAGTGGGCAGTGTGCGGGGAAACTTGGCATGGTCAGGGTGGATCGGGGCCCGGGCAGTGGAAGGATCACCATGGCCAAAGACCTGTCTGAGAAAACGGGCCATTAGCATACCATTTAGACATGAGAGGCCCTTTTAATGGAGCACTTAAACATAAAGAGAAGTTTCAACTTTCCAGCAATTACGTCAGTCTCTCGGCCTATCTCTTTGCCGCAACAGTGAGTGGGAGAGCTGTCTCATATGGATTTTCTCTCAGCCCATATATTCGCTCTCTTTGTCATTTTCTGTGTGTCGAGGATTGTCGTTCTGCAGCTTGGTAACTGAGAACAGAAACAGATTTCTCATTTCCCTGGGTGGAAAATTATTTTCTCCCTTTGTGCACAGGCACAAGCGGGAAAATAAGCCCTCAAGCATAAAATGCAACTGCAACATTTGTTTTATGGCCTGCAGATTTCAAACTGATTTCCTCCTTCTAACCAAAGCGAACAGTGCACGCTATAGATTCAAGCTTGTTGTCATGGGGTTCCTACAAGTATTAAGCAAATGGAACATGAATGGGAAAATCACTTCTTTTCTCAGAGTCAGCTTGCATTTTTTTGGCACCTCTGTAAGCCGCAGAGAGATAACAGAACTGAAGGCTTGGTCTGCTGCATCCTTCAGCCTGAGTTGCAGGTTGGACACAGGAGTCCAGGCTTCCGGAGCTACCAAAGAAGATGCATGTGTGAAGCATTGCAACCCCAGCCACTGCTGTCACAGAAAACTGTTAATTACCAGCACACTAGCTGATAAAGGGAGGAACAGGCAGGCTAGGAGAGAAAAGCTGTGGGGAGGTGGAGAGTTGTGGTTAAAGGAAAGTTCTGGCAAAAAACAGTCACTAACCTCCTGGACACATACCCTCGAATACCCCTTTTATAGATTTTGCTAGCTAGAATCACTCAGCTCAGCACAGCCAGTCCTTCGTAGTTCAAGAGCAGCCTAAAAATAAGTGACAGATCTTTGTGGGTGTACAAAGCAGACTATTTTTGACATATGTGCTCACATTGGTAATGGCACACAAACAATTAGAAAACAACACCAGATGTGCCACAGCCCTTTGAGTTTGAGTTGTTTGTCATTCTACAAGCTCACATTCATTTGACAGGAGCCTTACTGGACCATAGTCAACCTGAGGCAGCTTCTTTAACAGGCTTGACCTCTGATCTAGCTCTGATGTTGATACTTGCTCTGTTTGATGTCCAGCCTTCTGCTAAATCTCTTACTTTCTCGCTTACTGGCAGGCATAATGATGTTGTGAGCTGTGTTTATCATGACCTGAGCTGTGTAGCTTCTCTACTTTACACTTGGCATACAAGACCCTTTCGCTTTGGCATGGATGTGCATTATGTAGACCAATAACTGTAGAAACTAAATGAGTTAGCACAACCATAATTGCCACAAAAAATAACTCTCGAGGTCTATAAGGAAGACAATTAGCTGGGCACATTGAAATGTTGGGAAGATTTATACGATGATGGAGTGGTGGATATGATTGCTTGTGTATTCCTTTTTTTTTGGGGTGGGGGGGGGGGGGGGGGTAATCTGCTGCCCTTACATTCCCCATGTTTCTATCAGGATTAGCCTATAAACAGTTACATATGTGGAACTAACCCTGACATTACAATGTAGGGCTTTTTTTTTTTCTTGGCCGGATGATTGATGATCCAATTTACTGGAGAGTTATCATGCACCTAAATACAAACGGCTGCACAGAAGGGTGGGTTGCTTGCTCCTCTACTATTATTTTCCAAGACCTAGAATTTCATCTGCAGTCCTAGAAACAGATTTTGATTTTGCACGTCTGAGATGTCTTTGTGACTTTTCTACCAGTGCACCTTCAAATGGACATAAACACAACAACAAAGCTGAAGAACCTGACTTTTTACAGCTCAGGGGCAAGGAAACAGAGCCATCCAAAATGATCCCAAGTCTAAGACTGGTCTACCCTGGATGCACTTATGGTTCAGTAATAATCTGTAATTGACACTAACCTCTGAGATCAGCCAGTTGATTGGGGCCAGCACATGCACGCCATCTGCACTGCCCTCCACCTTCAGCTCAATGCTCTGAGCTATTTACATTCGGATGTCCTACCAGCATTCATCATGGCCCTCTGTGGGTACAACTGTCAGATATTTGCAATGCAGCTTGCTTTGCAAAAGCAGACTGGCCAGGAGCAGCTATTAGCAATAGGCCATTTGAGAGCCATTCATAGCTATCAGCCAGGCCCATAGACATTGCAGGCTGCAGTTGACAGGGCTGACCTCGTTCTGGCCACCATCCATCTCTGAACAGAGCTGTGATTGCCTCTCTGTTTCTTTTTTCACCTCTGAAAGTCTGGCTGACCAGAATTTTTTTTTATTATTAATTTTCAAATCTGTGCTAAGTCTGTCACTTCTGTGCTTGGCTGGCCTCACTATTCCTCCCTCCGCTGGCTCTTTTGTCAGCGAAGCAAAAGAAAGCCAACTGCACACAAGTGGACCCTCGAAGGGTTTCACAGATTTAAATCAAAGAAACTTCTGGGGAGGGGGATGCTCGACTAGAGATTGAAAACAGCAAAGTTCAAAATCTCCAGCAAGGCATTTTAATTAACCCGACCTGACAGAGTGATTTTTGTCTGTGAGAGAATGGCAGCCAGGCAAAAAGGGTAGGGGGTCTCTTTGGAAGTGGAGAGAGGCTGGTGGAGAAAGCCTCCCAGCTCAGAGAGGGTGAAATCACATGGAGACTCAACGAGGCCGAACAATAACCTCCTTTTCTCGCGTGGACTTTTGTCAACATGAGAAAATTAGAAATGCTGGGCATTATGAAGAGGACCCTAGAAGGTGAAGGTCGAATGCCAAAAGCTCACACATTTATGAGAGAGTTTAGCAGCTGTGATGCTGTTTACTTTGAATAAGCTGGAAATGCCCCGAGTGGCCCCAGCCCAAGGAAAACAATGTTATGCGCTGCCTGGCAGTGGGAACTCTATCCTTCTGCAAGCAAGCCAGTCGTGGTCTGACATGGGCACCAAGGCCTTTGCTAAATCAGGCCTTATTATGTTTACAGCGGCTTCACTGTACAAAGAGGAGGGGAATGGAGGACAGGAAAGGGCTGAGCTGAGCAAACGTTACGTTGTGTGGTGAATCAAATGAATAGGGAAGCACTCCAGTCCATAAAACCACAATTGTGCATCGCTAGAGCAATAGTCTTGAGGCTGATTGGATTGGATTGGCTGGCCTACTTCGAGGCACTGCACAGAGGTCTCAGCACTTTTGCAACTTTCTTTTGGAAACTCTAATGGTGATTACCACAGAACGTTGGGCTTTAACAATGGCGCTAGTGTTACAGGATGAAATGTGGAAATAGGAATTTGACAGGATTCCATGAGATGTTAAATGTGCCAATTCTCTGTGGGCGCTCAAAATGTGGCCCATAAAAGGAGCCCCACAGGCCTAGATTGGGCTATATGATTTTGATTACTGTTAGTGAGATCCACAGGTCTGATTTCATTAATATATTCCACCTGCACAAATATAGTTGTTGTAAGCTACAGGACATTCTGCTACTGCAACAGTTAGATTAGCCATGGTGCCTTTGACTCCCCCTATCTATATCTTACTTGGTCTCTTCCTCTTTCCGTCATCCCTTGGTCTTTGATTGTGTAACAGTTCAATGGTTTGCTTTCTGAATGAAACGGTTAGATTTAATGGTTCTGTGGCAGACATTTGGATCTTTGGAAAGGATTTAAAGTGCATGAACAAACACTCAGAGTAGAGAGTAGCTTTACTGCCAGTGCCTTCCCATTCTCTCAGGCTCCAGAGTACATCAACAACAATGACCATCAGTACAATCACTGACCATTTTAATAGAAACACCCGTACGCCTGCTCATTCATGCAATAATCCAGTCAGCCAATCACATGTGACAGCAGTGCAATGCATAAAATCATGCACATACAGCACAAGAGTTTCAGTTAATTTTCACATCAAATATCCAAACAAGAAACATTTTTAGCTCAGTATTGATCTCTGGTTTGAGCATTTCAGAAACTACTGATCTGGGATTTTCACACACATCAGAAAAAAAAAATTGAAAAAGCAAAAATGTTCAGTGAGTGTCTATGGGTGAAAATGACTTGTTGATGAGAGGGGTCAGGGAAAATGGTCCAATAACTGATCTATACAACTGTGGTGAGCAGAAAAGCATCTCAGAACACATAACAAATCGAGGCAGATGGGCTACAACATTAGAAGAACACATTGGGTTGTACTCCTGTCAGCCAAGAACAGGACAGTGGCCACAGGCTCACCGAAATTAGATAGACTGGAGATTGGATTGGAAAGATTGGAAAACGACCAGGCAGACAATGTTTTTCCAATTTTCCCAAAAAGCCTTCTTGTTAGCTCGAACCAGTCTGACCCTTCTCCTCTGACCTCTCTCAACAATGCCCATATGTAAACAGGTGTTCCTTTTAAAGTGGCTAGTGAGTGTATTATAACACTCAATCAATACCTTTATAGATTTCATTTGGATTGCATGAAAGAGAGGTCCTAAATGTGTGATCATAAGGTCTATAGGGTCTGAGCAAGATACCAGGAAACAGTGACTTAATTACTTACTTACTTTCCTCTCTCTCCTTTGCTCACTTTCTTCTTTCCTACCATCCTCCTCCCCTTCCTCCTTTCATTCCTTCCTTCCTTCCTTCCCTGAACTAAGCAAAGGTATGGCAGTAGGAGAGAGTGGGAAGGACAGAATAGAAACACAGAAGCTAATATTGTACTGCCACTAGTCCCCTTCCTTTCTTTCACACTTCCTCCACCCATCTACTGAGTAAAAGAGTGACAGTGAGATCAAGTGTGCAGGACACAGAGGGTCTAATGCTGTATTTCCACATGTCACTTTACTGAAGCTGAAGGAGAGGTCAGTGCAAAGTGCTCTTTCCATGTTAGACCTGCCAGACCCGCTCAGGCCCCAGCCAGTCTGATGTTTGGGTGACTGAGGGACACGGGTCCTCCAGAGAGCCAAGGACCTGCTCTAGCCCCATGCTGTCAGTCTCAAGGACCTCAAATAATAAGACCATGTGCAACTCTACTTAGGAGGCTTGGTGGCTCAAACCATTTTTCCCCCTACAGCTTTTCCCACAGCCTTGTAGTGATGATGGAGACAACTCAGAGAATGTGAACTCATCTGGATGCCAATAATGGAGAGAGTAAATGAAATATTAGCTAACACCAGAGCCATGTTGAGCCAGGTCAATCTTTCACCACTGCAATTAAGATATTATTGAGGAGAGATTGTTGTATTGCACAGTTTACTGGTTTATAGATTTTTAACCCAACTCATCAGTTCACTATCAGGTCCTTACAGATGACTGTTAAAGCATAAATGCCTCAACCATATCTGTAACATCGTTAGGGGAGCCAGACAGTCTCTTTGCGACATTCTGATGCATGAGTCTGTTGACCAGCTCTCCATTTTAAATGTTTAACTAGGCAGAAAGTTTATATATATAGTAGGCAGTGATTGAGTGTGTGGCCAGTACTTTGTGTATTTACACAGTGCACACTTCCACCTCCAGTGCAGTGACCGGCTACAGCAATTAGCCTTTTATGCTTATCAGGGAGGCCTCGGAAACGCAGTCAAAAACAGTAGCACCAGACCTGGGACAAAGTTACTGGACAGAGGCTGGTGCAGCTATTAATGAGGAAGCAGGCTCCTGTTCTGTTTTAGATCATCCATCTTATCACTGGCTACTAAGATAAACTATCTCTCCTGATGGAAGAAGACTATAAAAAAGGTTTTATATCACTGATGGTATTTATGTTTAAAAAGCCATCTCCTCCTCTGTTTTAAAGTAAAAGCTTCCAGATAAATATTGTAAATATTGGATGTGTAGCAACATCTCTGGGAGGTCTAACATCTTGAAATTCTGAAAAAACTGAAAACAACTGCAGAGATCACAGGATCACAATATCTTACTATCCACAGTCGCCCAGAAGAGAATAGGTTCCCCATTTGAGACCTGTTAAGGTTTCTCCCTTAAGCTATCTCAGCCTTTTTTTCTGGCCACTGCTGACTGTCTTGCTCATGAGGGATCTAGATCTAGACCAGGAAGCTTTAGATTTACAATGAAGTCAGATCACTGTCATATTTACGACTTGGCTATCTTCCACATATATGGTCCAAAAACAGGTCACTACCCTCATGAAGCAGGAAGAAGTGACAGTTTTAATGAACCATTGCTACAGATCCCTAAGAGGATATATTAGTGACGCAGTGGGACAGTGCTACTTATATATCCTCTTGACCAGACGGCAGGATGGTGTTTGGAAGGAAGGGAGGGAGACAGAGTTCTAGGTATCTGATATACAAACATGCAGTCTGTCACATATATTTCTTAGCTTGTCAAAAAGCCAGGGTCAGTTGAAACAATTATTGCTTGGGTCGTCATCTCACAGACTGTGGTCCAAATGTGGATGCACCAAAATGTTTCAGTGGATCGAACCAAGCTCTAGTGCACAGAACCAAAATATTGTAGCAGAGGTGATGTATAAAAACTGGTCATGGGTTAGCGATTCCAGTGTTTTAAACATAACCCATCTGGTGTTTATGTTTAGACATACAATACATACTGTACAAGATCCTTCTTTAGAGCTTGTTGCAGCCAATCACATGCATTTTATGTAAATGATTTACCTAAAGGCAGCTCATTGAAAAAGGAAAGCGTTTTCAGAGACTTTCACAGATTTACCCTTTGTGGTCTGGTTGGATAAGTGATGATATGACTGGTTAAAAAACATTGACAACAAAACCTGTGTTTTAAAGACAATTGGACAGAGAGACATGCAATTACTGTCTGTCTCATGAGTTCATGAGTCCATGGTGCTATTGAAAAGTGGTAATGTCAGAACATTGCTGTGTCTAGAGATGCAACAACTAATCGATAAAATCGATAATAATCGATTATGAAAATTGTTGTCAACGAATCTCATTATCGATTAGTTGGTCTGCGTGTGGTACATTTACTCATTACGTTACTCTGTTCTGAAAACAGAGAGAGTAAATCGGAGTACATCGGAGAGTAAATACTAAAGTTGTGTCCCAAATGACGTACTCTACGCTTACACTATGCACTACCGTCTAGTGCAGTGTTTCTCAACCGGGGGTCTCACTGGGGGGGGTACCCCCTAGTGATCAGTGGTGTAATTGCAGGGGTTCCGTAGGAAAGTTTTTAAAATGTTTAAATTATATATATATATATATATATATATATATATATATATATATATATATATATATATATAATATAATAATATGTTTTGATACATTTAACAACAACAGCAAAAATTTTATATATATATATATATATATATATATATATATATATATATATATATATATAAAATTTTTGCTGTTGTTGTTAAATGTATCAAAACATATTCAAATGAGATGTTTTAAAATTATTTGCAAATATCATATTAGCCAAGCTGCCCATCATTCAATGATGGATTTATTTTACAGTTATTTACAAATGAAATGATAATTTGCAAAAACCTATGAGTGGTATACAAGTTCAAGTGTCACATTGATGGATAAAATAAACAAAAGATAATTCAGAGAGTCAAATTAAATGTCACACCAACAATAAAATGTAAAAAATAAAATCTTGAAATGTTTTGATTCAATTATAAATGTCCGATGTTAATATTATTAATGTTAAATATTAATAAAATAAAGTAACAAATATATATAAAAATGACTATTTAATATATAGCCTATAATTGTTGTGGAGTGAGGGGGTCCTTGTGGATTGTTCAAAATATGCTAGGGGTCCAGAGCTCACAAAAGGTTGAGAACCAATGGTCTAGTGTATGAATTTTGGAAAGGTAATATTATCTCAAATGGAACACATAAGTTTTTTGCTAACCTGAAAGTTTGCCAACCCCCCCCCCCCCCCCCCCCCCATGCGATTAATCGATTAATCAAAGAAAAGGAAAAAAAAGAGTAATTGGCCAACTAATCGATTATGAAAATAATCGTTAGTTGCAGCCCTAGCTGTGTCATGAACATTTAGAACCATGAACTAATCACTAATGGTTAAGCATTAAAAGGTATCTTTTGATACCATTCAGTTAGGTTAGTTGCTTATCTGGATCTTCATGAGCAAGGAATTTTATCTAGCTTTTAGTTGAATACCCCTGACTTATTGTAAGTTCTCCTCGCATTCAGACAGCTGTCAATAATCTGCTCCGTGGTGCCCCCAGCCCCCGTAAATGGAACAAAAATAAATGATCTGGACCACCAACATCCAGCCATTCAGGTGAAGGAGGTGTTTTTATGTATCTTTCAGCTATGTTGCCTGTCAATTCAGAAAGCTCCCCCTCTTGCAATAACATTCAGGCATTCAAGCCTGGACAGCACATGTGCTTTAGGGAGAACACTGAAGTCATGGACTGTATTTGAATTACGAGTGACAGCTGGTTGTCATATTAGGAAGGCCAAAATCTAACATCAAGCAGTAAGTTGACAATGAAATTATGCATTATATCACAAGGCCTCACTGATGACACGACTATCACTGATTAGGTGCATGAATATACAGTCTGGCCCGGAAAGAAATCAGCCTCAGGTTCACTTCATACCATTCTGTGTATTTTTCTTATGCCTATTTAAATTTTTAAAAAGACATTTAAAAGTCTTTTAGTCCTGCTATCCCATTTATGCAAGTACGTTTCAAAACAGCTAGCTTCAAAATCACTGACCGTACCTTCAATCCTGTGACCACTTCCGTAGTTAGTTTAAAAATGCAAATCATTGCTCTGTCCATTACTTTGTTCCGTTCTGTGAAATTATGCAGTAAATATGATATCATATCAGTAACGAGCTGTAGGAACATGGAAGTATGGGTTAATGCTTAGATTACACTGGCTGGTCATGGGAGCTGATAATCACAGTGTTTACCCAGATCAAAGTCAATGAGTATGACTGCTTACAGTAATGCCTATCTAATTGTCTCTCTCTTTCTCAAGCTTTCTCTCTTTCTCTCTGCCCCATCTCTCTCTCTCTCCCTCTCTCAGCACTCCTGAATATGTTGACAGACCAATCCTTAATTTCCACAAACTAATGTAATCTCAACATATAATAAATGCCATTCTTTTATAGCATCATATGGTAAATATTACGACAGTAAATGTGACCAAAAAAAATCCCCACAAGACTCATGTTTCTCACATAATCCCTGTCTGAGGGAATTGATAGGGTTAGTTGTTTTTGATTAGAGCATAAGATCAGAAAGCAGGCGAAGAAAGTCAGAGAGCGTGACTTGACTCTCGCACATAGAGCATGCCCCTCATGGACTGAATACAGGATCAGAGAGTTCAGTAGGAGTCAGGGCCATGCTGAGCTAATGCACACTGGCCCCAAACTGAGCCTCTACTTAGCCCACACGTTTTCTAGCTCCTGCATCAACTAAAGAACCAGCTTCTCTCTGTTTCCCTTCGTTTATCTCCATCTCCCTCTATCACTAAAGATTTCCTTAGTCTCAGCAACGGCAGGTGCTTTTCATTACTGAACTTTGAAGTGGGAGAGGTAGAGATGGGAGATGGCGGATCAGCGATAAGCCTGCTTTCTCCTACCGTGGAGTCTTTTCCTCATGATCCGTATTACCAGCATGGAGCAGAGGGCACAGGAAACGCAGTATCAATCTGAGCCTCCTTCACGTCATTAAAAGAGAATTCTACCTGACCTCCAGACTTTAAACAAATGGTTTTGTATTGAATAGTCAATCTGGAATAACTCAATCACACATTATTCCAGCATTCTTTAGTACCTAGCAACAAATTAGCCTAATAATCCTGTAACTGGGTGACATAAAGAAATTAATGATACGAGGGGGGAAAGAACAAGGTTTAGATTCTCACCAAGTTTCAGGAGAACTAGCCAGGTTTAAGAGAACTAGCTTTAAGTAAAAACACTGAATTTCGTATAACAACTTTGTGACTATACGTACAGGTACTTTGTTAATGAAGTGGTTTTTAAGTGCTTTACCTCTTTTACATTTTCAAACACGGCATCACTATATGTCTCTATTTTCATATATACACATAAGATGACTTTGTCACATCAGTCAGCTTCAGTAAGTTGATTTAAACTCCAAACCACTCTAAACTTTAACAGATCTGTCAGCAAGAATGAGACCTAATACACATCACTATAATCTATCTGCTGCTACTTACCTGTTATACTGTATTTACCAAGACAGTTTGTATTGAGACAGCTTGCTGATAGCATTCAGCTAGTTTTTATTGTCAGAGTTACAAACAAATGCTAGCTAACATGTGAAAGATTAGGAGTAATATTGTCTTTACTTAGCCTTGGGTAATATTTCCTCACTTTTCTTGGTTCTTCACTTTCATGCTTTAAGTTAAAAGTAATTTTAAAAATGTATGCATTTCTACTTCAACTCAAATGAAGAATTTGATGTTTATTCTGTATTTATTATGATACAGTTGAGGTCATGTAAATTGTTATTATTTTGTTTAAATATCTTTTTTTTTCATTTGGTACTGCCCTTCAGAAGCTACATAAGATATTTACATGTTTCCCAGAAGACAAAATAATAATTTACACCAATCATCCTGTTCAAAAGTTTACACCCCACTGACTCTTAATATGTCATTAAGATACATTCTTGAGCATCAATGAATGTTTGCACCTTTTGTAATAGTTGTGTACGGGTCTCTCAGTGGTCCTCAGTGTGAAAAGATGGATCTCAACATCGTAAAGCCACTGTTGGAAAGGAGTGAAATATGCAGAAGATGCTGGAAAAGCAAAGAATGTGCAGGACCTGGAGGATTTTTCTGAAGAACAGTGGACAGTTTAACTGCTCAGGACAAACAAGGGACTCATGAACAACTATCACAAAACATAAACACAGACACTGATCATGCAGGTAACAACACACAGTATTAAGCATCAACTGTACATGAACTTTTGAACTGGTTCATTTGTGTAAATTCAATTATTATTGTGTCTTGTGGACTATATGTAAACATCTATTAAAATGCAGTTTTTATTTTATTTTAATCATTCTTATTCTTCAAATTATTGCATAGTTTGCAAGGTGTATGTAAACTTATGACTGCAATTGTACATGTTGAGTTACACTTTTAATTGAGTAAAAATTTGCATACATTTACCACCCCTTCCATGGAATATTGTTGCTTGAAAAGGGAGGTCAGAAAGACGAAAAAAATGAGCGTTGTTGCAGAAATGAAGGAAAATGCAAGAAAAATCCATTATATATAAAGAATTTTAACTGTAGTATTTTCTTTGAGTCAGTGGTTGTCGATCGTTGCATTCAGAGCTCAGACTTCAGAAGAGAAAAATTACATCAATTTACACAGCTACATAACTAAATTCCTACGTCCGTGCCTCCTGGAAAATACCCTACGAGGCTTTGTTCAGAGCCAGGGCTAATTTGTTGTTCTGCAACCCCTGATTGTTGCCTTAGGTTCAGAGCTGACCACAATGAGCGCATGGTGACACACCACTGCGGGGAAAACACATATTATAGTGTCTCTGCTGATTGATTAAATGCTGAAAAACTCTAAATCCATACCTCATCAATTTCCAACCACTAGTCATGCCAACTTTCCAAGAAAATAAAAAGTCGCTATTGATTAATTCGGATGTTTCCCACTACAAGGAAAAACACAGGATGAGTGTGTGTATGTTGGGTTTGTAACCGTTGCAAATCCATGGTCAAAAGGGTGAATATAGCTGATGCTGATTGTACAAATACAATAAGTGCCACATATTGAGAAAGAATGGACTGGTTAGAGATGTTGAAGCAGGTCGTAGGATTCGGGACCAGAGCGGCAAAGAGCCATGCCTCCAGTGGAGCTGAAATGGCCAATCCAAGGGTATTAAAGGCATTTAGATCTGGCAGGGAAAGTATTTGTTTGAAGCACTGGCGTCTTGCTTAGCCATGCTTTATATCCGGTGCAATTTATCGCTGTTTTGATTGCCCTTCTGTTATCGGGCCGGCAGTGTTTTCACTGGCTGTGAAGAATGTGCACAGGAATGTGTTGATGTTACTGTAAAGCCTAACACGCATCTCATGCTCAGCACCTCCGTCTCAGGCCGATAAGAGCCTCTATCAGATGGGAAAGAATGTAGCCGACAGGGGCTGCCAGACGCCTTGCACCAGTCCACTGCCACTCCTATTAGGCTGTTAAAGCAAGGCTCACTTAACAAATAAACACACACAAGTACACAAACACAAGCAGTGTCTGACATGCACATAACATTGTAGTTTGTATGCATCACGCACACTTGCATGTCAGACCCAGATTAAAGAAAACTTCCGCTGGATGCCTGAAGCACATGATTTAAAAAATGTGAGTGCTGCAGCTGACCGTAATGCATTCTGTCAGGGGCGGAATGTTCTAGGACTTCAACTAAAACACGGCTGACCTGACTGATCCTAAACATATGTGAGTTTGAGCAGTGTGCACCTGCGGTAGTTTGGCTGCCGTTGTAGATTTGTAGATATTCTGTTTGGACGTGATTAATTATTAGATAAAGCTTTTAATCAAACATGTGTCTTCTCATATATGCCCACACAAATAGTCTGATACACCCACACACACTTTTAACACTTCTATCAAGCATGGCCAACATTTTAGGCCAGAAGGATTACAGCTGAGGTTGACGTGATGTCTGAATAAACCGCCTTTGTCCCTAGGCATAAAAAAAATGACCATCTTTTTTAATGATCTCTTAATGAACTTATTCAGGGAATGAGCAATGCTCTCACTCTCTCATGCATTAGACATAAATCACTTCCGCACATCAACTGTAATTAGTATTTTATGGGCGTAGGTTATAAGGTAATAAGATGTTTGTTGGGTTACTAATTTCTAACAGAGTATTTCAAATATTTCGTTATATGATCATTACTGATTTATTATCACAAATGTTTTCATACAAGATAATCTTCACAGGTGGTTTCAGAAGTAGCTCATGCTAAAATACTTTGGTGGTATACTGTCCACTCTGGAGATTCATAAACATATAGCATTAACAAAAGTATTGCTGATTATTCTGTTACTGCAGAAAGTCCATGAATAAATGTTGAATCTATCTATATTTTATTTTAGCAATCCGATATTGTGCCCCAGGATCAGGTCCATGGCAGGTCCATGGCACCAATTCATCCTACTAGGCTGTTTTTCCAGTTTTCCAACTTTTCCAGTTCAATTAAAATAATGTGGAATCTGTGAAAAGGGGTAAAGTATTGAACATTGTCCTGTGATTAAGATCTACTGACTGCAACTGGCCGATTTGTTTACAGGCTGTAGGGTGTGAGTCACCTAGTCAAATAATACATGCACTAGTCACCAGTGTGGAGCTGTCAACTAGTAAGTAAGGCAGAAAACGTGAGGCAGATGGTAGAAACCAGGGTAAATATAGTTTGTTACTCGGAAAATATTTCAAACAAGATGAAGCCAATTCTACAGTCATCTGCACAATACTACACTGATAAAGGAAATGGAAGGGACTGTTTAATGGAATACTATCACATCCCAGACCCTAATGTCAACGTATAATCCTCCATCCAGTGATGGCTACTCATTGCGCTATTAGGAGGGCTCTGTTGATGGACATGAGCTTCTCCACTGTGCTCTCAGTTCCAGAATCAGCGATTTTGCTATCAGGGCATCCATATGAGTGCTTTTTAAGAACTGATACACCCTAAATAAAATAATATAATATGATACATAGCTTTATCATGTCGTCTATCTATCGCACTGATATATTTATATTTGTCATTAAAAAAGCATTGAAGTTGGAAATATAATTGGTAGCCTATGTATAGTTGTTAACTGAAGTGAAGTGCGGATTGATGCATTCTGTTATCTGCACTAATAAAGTAGTCTGATGTCCTATGGAAAATATGACTAGTCAACTATTATTTTAAATTACTGGTCGACTAGTAAAAATGATTAGTCATGCAACCCCTAACATGCACACAGGTTATAGCTTTAGAGCAAAAAATAGCATTGCTAGCAAGAGCTGTTACACTAACAAAACAAAAAAAGAAAGAAAAAATTGTTGTTAACCCAAGCATTCAAAAAACAGCAACTAGCAAAAATGTAAGTGAGTAGGAATTGGTAGTGAAAAACTAAGGTACTATGCATAGTATACAAGGAAATTATGTTATTACCTAAACAAAGCACAAGAAATGCAGGTCAACTTTATTTTTTAAAATAAGAAAGTATTATGAAGTACTATGAAACAACACTCTCCTTGAGGTCTACTCACGTTAACAACCGATAGCTTGTAGTGAGGCATGAGGTCCCTTTCCAGAACCTTCATAGTGACTGTCCCTCAGTGCTGAATGAACTTCCAACCTTAATCTTCACCGCAGAATCTGTCACTATCTCCAAAAAGGCTAAAGACCCATCTCTTCCGTGAACACTTAACTACACACACACACACACACACACATACATTCTACTTACACCTCTACTCTGCGCACTTTGCTCCTCTACAACTGAATTATAAATCTTGTATGGTAGTACTACTTGTATTGTTCTCCACTTGATAGATCGCTTTGCTTGTATTTCCTCATTTGTAAGTCGCTTTGGATAAAAGCGTCTGCTAAATGAATACATGTAAGTGTAATTACTCTGAATGTTGACATGTTATAAATACATCCTTGTTTTCAGTGTAATTATCATTGTTATTGTGTGTGACTCAAGTTACAGTAGAAATTGTCATGATTTCCCCTCGTGCTAGCACTGTAGCATGCAGCGCGCCCCAAAGCTCGAAGCACGCGCTTCCAGATTTCAGTGACATTGACTTTGTTTACTTTTAACATGGGCATTTGTTATAATTTCTGTCCTGTCTCCCCCCTGTACTGTCATCAATTGTTCCCTTATGTGTCATCATTAGTCTCAGCTGTTTTGTGTTCACCTTTAATTACTTTTATCATTTAAACCCCTCGTGTCTCTTTGTTCGACACGAAGTATTGCATGAGTTTTCCGTGTATCAAGCTTTTATTCATAGGTTCACGGCTCGTAGTTTTGAGCCTATCCTAGACGTTGTTGTAGGGGTGGGCAGAGCGAGGCTTTGTGAAACACTGAAGCAGTTGAAGCAAATGTGTCGTATTGTGTCGAGGCTTCGAAACAATCCGACACCCGTCTCCATGGTGACACCTAGTGGTCACTTGCAGGTGTTTGATCTGAAACAACCTTGACAACGATTCAGACAAGTGTCGACAAATTATAACCTACATGTTGTTTGTGTAACACAAGGAAGTGGGTGGGGGAGCTGATAGTGACCTCGACTGACTCACTGCTGCCTTGGGTTCGAATCCTAGGTGAAGTGTCCCTGTCCACATCTTTGTAAGAGCCATTTAAAAAATTAGTGTTTTTTTTTTTATTTTATTTTATAAATGTGTTGAGGTCTGACAATTACATGAGCTTGGTTTTGTAACCTGTAGCCTCCTCATTGTGAATAACTAACTATAGGTTATTTTGGTCATGGAAAATTAAGATTAGTAAATGCAAAACTGTCCAAATTCTCTCTCGTCTACGTAATGACCCACAGCATCTGGCCATGTCCTCTTTACTTTTATCAGGTACTTTTATCTTTACTTTTATCAATTTGGTGGGATTTCATGTCAGATGATTAACAAGGCATCCTGAGGCAAGCAATGAAAATGGATCAGTCCAAACAGTTTAAACCTACTTAATAAAACTGACCAGAGAACAATTCAAATTATGTATTAAACACTGGTTCATTGGTTCATCTGGAGATAAACACCCCCTAGCAGCAAATCATGGAAATTTCGAAACGTTTAAAAACAGTAATGTTGTAACTAAGCCTCGTTTGCTGAAATCATGTGACTTGCCCAATTTGATACACGAGCCGAACCACTGATCCGAAACAAAAGGTTTTGAAGCTTCATGAAGCAGTGTCTTGAAAGCGCCATCACTACCTCCTTGTTTGATTCTTGTTGAGCCTACTTTATGCCCCTTTGCTGATCGCCTGACCTTTAGCCTGTTTTTGACCATGTTATTGATTCACGGTTTAGATTTGTCTGCCTGTCTCTCGTCTAATAAAGCACTTATCTGCACTTGCACCCATCATTAACCTTCATTTACGTGACAGAAATATGGCAACAGGAGGCAATTATCAGTTCTTCAATGTCAGCTTAGTATACTAAGCCTAAAGACATTCTCTCAAACAGCCTTTTTCAACACCTCTTTCCCCTGCCATGGATGTAAACATAATGCCTTTCCAATCTTGCTGCAATTCAATTACAAAAGTGACTTAATTCAAAACTGGCTTTAAGCCAAATTTTGTTTGTCTGTTTAATTATGTGCAGTGTGAAATTAAACCAAAAAGTATGGTTCTTGCTCTGTTGTCGGCTCAGGGATCGGACTAATAGGTGTGAAAGCAGCCATGTTGAACTTGGCTCCACAACCCCATCTGAAAGTGGTTCATTTTGAAGAGAGGAGAGAGACATTCTTATTTCTCTGCATGCCATTTTTCATGCTGCCACCTCTGTGTGTTGCCTTTATAACTCAGGACTTGCCTTTGGAGGATCTTCATTCCGGTCCCATTTAATCTCCTTTTATCCAATTAAACTGTGCCACACACACAGTCCCAGTGCAAATCTACTGCCTCTCACCACCTGCTTCAGGTTACAGGAATAGTCAGGCCACTGAGAGCTCATTGTCTCACAGCAAAACCCCACAGGAGAAAGAAAGCCAGTGTGGAGGAACTCAGTCATTTTGTGTAGCTATGTTTTATGTTTGCCATCTCTCTTTCTCCTTCAGTTTTGAGTCTCTTTGTTTCAAGGTCATGGTACATTCTGTTGTCTGCAAATGAGCCTGTAAGTCCCATGATGTAAAGCATTCATCCTGAGCATGATTCTTTCTTTCCTGGTGCCAGGGCTATTGTAAACCATCAGCGGTGATTCATAGCTCCAATAATCCATCAATAAAACACGCACATGTGTTTGTAGCTTTATGCTTGTCTGTTGCAGTGACAAAACCGGCGCGCACACACACACACACACACACACACACACACACACACACACACACACACACACACTGAATGATAACAGTGAAATAATACTATGTTTAGGCATATTAGATTTCACTAAAATTGAAAAGAAAAAAAAAGAGGATTTTTAGGGTAGAATTATATGTTCATATGTACAGTTAACAGAATATGCTTGGCTTAATGGAAGAAAAAAATATTTATCTTAACTTTACAAAGAGGAAACTAGTCATTTTGAACATAAGTCTTTATAATTATCCATTTGCCAGGACGTAATGTAAATTAAATTGCTAGTTGTAACACAATAACATGCATTGGTAAGAGAGGCATGAACAACACTGGAGTTTCTTGTGGTTCTTTCCAATATTTCCTCTACAGTCCATTCTGGTTATTAATTACATTTATGTGAACAATAATTCCTAGATGACTTGTGGATCGAAATCCTTAACCAACTTATAGCTTTATCACATGGAGATATTAAAAAGCCATTTGAGCTTTAAAAAAGTTTTCTAGGCAATCATAGATTCCTTTTCCTAGTATATATCAATGAGGAAGTGAGACATGCTTGTTAAAAAAGAGAGAAAAGGCAGAGAAGGAGAGATGCAGGATCACCAGGAACAGACGCATGATTAATCCTGCTTTGACGAACTCCTCCGGGAATTCCATCAAAAGGCCAGGGATTGTTTAATTGCCATTCCCACTTCTTCCCAAAGCTTACCTCCCTCCACTTTCCCGGTGAGGGGGTCTTGCTGGAATCTG
This sequence comes from Ictalurus punctatus, assembly GCF_001660625.3. Lineage (NCBI taxonomy): Eukaryota > Metazoa > Chordata > Actinopteri > Siluriformes > Ictaluridae > Ictalurus > Ictalurus punctatus. The sequence continues at coordinate 15,250,872 of NC_030423.2, read as the reverse complement.
GCAGCCCCCACACACAGACCGGGAATTGCTTTCAGATGTGCATGTCAGGCTCAGGAGCAGGGGATGCTAGCTTACCTAGCAAGGGCTAGGCAAGAGTTTGTAAGAGTAGGTGGGTTTTGGATGCATGCCAGAGGGCACAAAGAGCACTATAATTGTCCTGGAGTAGGGCTGGTAACAGGTAAGGTTGGAGAATTTGATTTCAGATTGCTCAATGATGAATATTATTATAGGCAAATAGCTCTCAGATCCATCAGATTGAACCAATTCCTTCCATTATGTCTTCATCTGGTCTGAGTTAGGGATACAATTTTTTTCATCTCTTTTATCATTTTCCTGTACTTTTATTGCCAAGGTAGTGTTACAGAATTCGAGAAAAAAAGATTTCCATCGTACATGTTGATATTTGTAAGCTAGTCTTGCATTGACTGCACTTAAATTGTGAAAAATCTTAATATGAAACTACAAAATCTTATAATTTCATACCTCACCTCATGCATCGTATTGCTTGACAATTATACCATGCCCATTAGGGGGGAAAATGATCTCTATAGTCCTTGACAACAATGAGTATCTACTGTATCTACTCAAATGATAACGCATTCCTGTTGTATATACGCAACGTGTTTTCTTAAGTTACTGTAGTGACTATAAAGCTCAGTTTGCAAGAGGAAGATAGAGCGTGCCTTTAAACAAATCTTGACCCAGACAAATGTATTCCAATGCTGTTTCCATTTTCTCTTTGTTGCTTTTTTTGTCAGAACTAAGAGAACTCGCATTTCTTGCCAGGCATTCCTGTTCGATTGGAGAAGAGATCTGTGACATAACACTATATGGACAAAAGCATGTGACCATCACATCCATATATGGGCCTTCTTCAAACTGTTGCCACAAAGTTGGAAGCGCACAATTGTCTAGAATGTCTTTGTATGCTGTAGCATTAAGGATTCCCCTTTACTGGAACTAAAGGGCCAAACATGTGCCAGCATGACAATGTCTCAATTCACAAAGCGAGATCCATAAACACATGGTTTGCCAAGGTTAGAGTAGAAGAACTGAAGAGGCCTGCACAGAGCCCTGACCTCAAACTCACTGAACACCTGACGGCCTCCTCACTCAACATCAATACCTGACCTCACTAATGCTCTTCTGGCTGAAAGGGCAAATCCACACATCCATGCCCCAAAATCTATTGGAAAGCCTTCACAGAAGAGTCTATTGTTGCCTCCTACCCAACTTTTTTGAGACGTGTTGTGGCTATCAAGTTAAATATTACCGTTTTTTTTTTTCTCATAAAACAGTACATTTACTCAGTTTAAACATTTGATATTTTTTCTATGTTCTATTGTGAATAACATATGGGTTTATGAGCTGTTGTTACCCAGATGAGGATGGGTTCCCTTCTGAATCGGGTTCCTCTCAAGGTTTCTTCCTATTAAAACATCTTAGGGAGTTTTTCCTTGCCACCGTCGCCACTCAGTGGCTTGCTCAGTTGGGATAAATTCACACCTTTAATATTTGTATACCGTGTTGATATTTCTGTAAAGCTGCTTTGAGACATTGTATATTGTAAAAAGCACTATACAAATAAAATTGAATTGAATTGAATTGAATGAGCTTTGCAAATCATTGCTTTCTGTTTTTATTTACATTTTACACAGCGTCCCGGTTTTGTTTTTTTTTGAATTAGGGTTATATAATGGGATGTTTAACAAGAGTATGGCTCCTCTTGAGTTTCGATAGTAATGTATATTTGGAAAGATGTACAGTTTATGTTTGACATCAACTATCACTATAAGTATATTTGACCAGAAGCAAACTAGTGCATTTTTGGTAAGCTGGTTTAAGTACATGGAGAGAAGTATACCTTATATGCTAGTATTTGTAAATATATTTGAAGAAAAGTACAATAGGTGCCAAATATTCTACAGGATGTCTCAAAAGTCTCCATACATAGGGGACTATGTACTCCAGCACCATGTCGGTTGTGCCTTCGTCAGTGGATGTTCGTGGACGTCCACTTCTCGGTTGATCTGCAACTCTTCCAGTCTTTTTGAATTTGTTAATAATTTTGGCAGCAATATTGTGTATGATGTGCTTACAGTGTTTTCCTGTTAAAGTCCATCGCAACCTTGCGACAGCTTCCTGATTCAGCCATGAGAATGATTTCAGAACGTTCCACTTCTGTCAAAGGTGTTCTTAAAGGTCATCTAAAAATATAAACTGAGAATGAAAAAAGTTTGGAAGACATGTTGCTAAAAAGTTTTAATTTCCCCAGTTTTTGGAGAATTTAGGGACACCCTGTATATTCCTAAATAACTAGTATTTTAGTTGTAGATGTAATAATACATGTAGAAAAAGTATTTTAGTATGCTAAATACTCAGGTCCACCTAAAATTATATATGCCTTATGCAAGCAAGTTTTAATCCAGTAACGTTATACTAATATGGACATAATACATTGTTATCAACTATTTAACATTCTATTTGAAGAGATTTCAATTTGGTTTTACTCAAATAATATTTGAGTAATAAATAAAATAAATAAATAAATAAATAAAATTATATAAGAAAAAAGTTTGATACTTTTTTTTGACAGTATTCATCCAACACATGACTCAATAAAATAACCATTAAACAATTGAAACACACACACACACAAAAATCCAGGTGGTGTACTGGTAACCAGTGTTGGGTAAATTACTCGGAAAAAGTAATCCACTACAGATTACTAATTACTATTTTAAAATTGTAATTTGATTACATTACTGATTACAGCATGTAAAAAGTTATCAGATTACTAATTACTTTACTATCATGTTACTTTCAAACCTACAAAAAATACACTACGCAGTGAAGCTCATAGTTCTTTGTAGTGTATTTCAGTCATTTTAGTGTGTCTCCATGTATGACATGATCAGAAAAAGTTGGATTATTATCAAAACTTGCCTCGGGTGTTGTGACTGTTTGAAGGACTACCAGACTGATATAATATAAAACTATTCTAACTAGGCTAGTTTGGTGTCACTAGACAAGGGGAGACACAGCTAAGCTATATGTAGCTCATACAGTGCCATGCAAAGTACATTATCTTTCCTTATGCTCTGCTCATATCCTGTTCACATAAACTGGAACTCATAGACATTTACACAGCTTGTTTTCCTGCTCAGCAGCAGAGGATGTTACTGTTTCAGTTTTAACCCCTTTACTGGTTAAAAATAAATAAATAAATATTTTTTTAAAATCAGTGTATATCCATTTTTCCTCACACTGACTGTGTGCTAGCGTTTGGCAGATTTGAGAGACTGTCAGCCAATAAGACACGAGCATTTCCACGTATTTTCCTGTAAAACTCTGTCTGATTGGTCTCGCCTCCGTTCACTGAAGATGTAAAATTACAACACCGCCATCTTCTTTTACTGGTGTTCAGTTACATAGTGACAAACCGTTCCAAATGGAAAATTATTCAGGACTAAAGACAAAATCTTCGGGGTTACAGCCCTGAATTCCCAGGCCAGGTCATGCCCCTGGCAGTATGGGATTCATTTTCCGTCAATAGTATTGTGGTCACGGATTTAATAATAAGTGTGAATCAAACATTTAAAACCACATGTTAAAATATATTGCACAAAACTAAAAAAAAAAAAGAAAAAAAAAAGAAAAGTTATCAGAAAAGCAAACAACGTGGTCACGGATCAAAAAATAATCCGCGTGAATCAAACATTTTAAAAAGCATTTACATTTATAGTGCACAAAACTGAAACATGAATTCAAAGTTTTCTGAATTGGACACAAAATCATGTTTTCCTTGGTTATATTACTATGTTTTTGTGCTCTCTGATATTTTCTGCTCATGTTTGCTTTTTATGAACGCTCGCGCTGTTTTTTCCTGCGCGCGTGTTTCCACATTCTTACTTTTCCAAATGTTGCAGTTCGAGTTTCATGTAAATGAGGGCGGGTTTTAGCAGCACCATTCGTCCATTACAGCTCCTCCTCTAGCCGATCAATCGGAGAGGGGAGTTGACATCACTCCACTGCGACTCCTGAGTGTTGTGTTTATATAGACATAAATAGACGCTGCGTTGGCTGCTGGATCGTAGGTCAATGTCGGCGCAATATTGGTCCGGGCAACAGTAATAGGTTTCAGTTTATATTATAAACTAAATTGCTGATAATCGAGATTTTTATCTATACTGTTTTTTTCTGTAAACCAACTTTTATGACAAGTTCCGCGTTTTGGCTGACCGATTGACATATTGTGAATCTTACTGTAGTTAGTTGACTGGCTAACTTTTCTGACCTGACAAGAAACGATAAAAGATGGGGTTAAAGACAGGAAAATTCATTTTCATGTACATGAGATTATATTACATTAGGGACGTCTCGGCATTTATTAACCAAGAAAAATAAGTAAATCTATGCTTGACAAGCATTTATGACAATGAATAATTTTCCAAGTCTTAACTATCGAGATTCTGAAGTAACTGAAGACATAACTTTTTTTTGTACTCCACGTAGATCATAAACCATTGAAATCGTTTGAGAAATGTAAACGTTATTGTGCTTTTTATCTAGTGAAGCCGTAGTCTTGCCCGGATCAATATGGCAGACGCGTTGACCTATCGCAGCACCGGGCCAGTGCGGCGTCTATGTATGTCTTTGGACACAACAGCCACGAGTCGCAGTGGAGTGACGTCAACTCGCCTCTTCGATTGATTGGCTAGAGGAGGAGCTGTAATGGATCAATGGTGACACTAAAGCCCGCCCTCATTTACATGAAACTTGAATTGCAACAAAGAAAGAATGTGGAAGCAAGCACGATGGAAAAACAGCGCGAGCGTTCAAAAAAGAAAAAAAGAAAAAAGAGAATGTCAGAAAGCACAAAAAACAGTAATATAACAAGGAAAACATGAGTTTGTGTCCGATTCAGAAAACTTTGAATTCATGTTTCAGTTTTGCGCACTATAAATGTAAAAGCGTTTTAAAATGTTTGATTCACACTGATTGTTCTTTGATCCGTGCCCACGTTGTTTGCTATTCTGATAACTTTGCATTTATTTTTCAGTTTTGTGTAATACATTTTTACATGTGGTTTTAAATGTTTGATTCACACTTATTATTTTTTTTTATCTGTGACCGCAATACTTTTGACGGAAAATGAATCCCATAGTACAGGTACAGGTAGGATTAGGGTGCAGTTTATACCCAACTCTAGTGGTAACATATTTACCTTCGTGATTAGGAGATTGTGTTCAAATCCTGTTGATGCCAAGTCTGGCCTCTGTTTCTCCTTTAATCCAAACATCTCACATCTCTTTTTCCGTCTCATTCGATTTCTCTTTAGAAAACATTTGTGCCAAAGTTGATATCTAAATGAAACCCAAGTGAGAATCCTCGTTAAATCTCCTGAGGTATCAAAGGGAACCCTTTAAGCAAAGAAAATTTCCACTGGGGAAATACACTTATTTCCAGATTTCTGGAAAGCTAAGAATAAGATGAAAGCCTGCCATATTCAGTATGGTGTAACTGCCTTATCTGATGTTAGACTACATTGAGAGCCTGACTGCTTGGAAAAGGGGGTTAAATGCAGTATGAGAAAGAAATGCAGCTTTGATCTCTTTTTGATCAACATCAAACAGTGCTTAATGTTCTCCTAGTTGTATTCGGAAAGGGAATAAATATGACATTTCCAGTAGTGCAGGCAGTGTGATAAAGCATTGCTGGTATACAAATCTGCCTAAGAAAACAGATTATCTAGAGGCCAAACTATAACCTGTAACTCTATGTTAGAACTGAAGAAGCTAAGAGTGGTTAAAGGACAGAAGAACATGTTAGCCATGTCAGTGCTTGGTATGATTCTTGTTAGTGCAAACGGGTGTCAGATCATAATCAGTGCCACACCTGCTGAGCTTTCCCAGAAGCCTCTCAGCATGGGGTCGACATTAAAGAGCTCTAATGGTCGCCTCATGAGAAAGACACTGTGACACTCCTGCACCTATAAATACACGACGCCTGACTACTTACAAAAAGGCTTCTCCGTGTCGTCTGTCTGTTTAGTTGTGCACATTAAAAATGGTCTGTATTATTACCGCGACTGTGTCTGTGTGTGTTTTCTGTGGTAATGCAATTATGCGCTGATCCCACTTTTCTCTAGCATTTTGCTGCTCCTATAACTTTTTCCTACCCATTTAACTGCCCGGTGGTGTTACATAGGCATAGGATGCCAAAACACATTTGATGGTGAAAAACATACATACTCTAAAATGACAATAAAATGTTTTAAAATGCTCCTGAGGACCATTGAGAACTCTCTTCCTGTAGTCTCCATGAGGTCCGGCACTTTTGGTCTGTTCAGAGGGCCATAACCAGTGTTAAAATGCTTCTTGGCAAGAAGCATGGCCTGGTTTGAGTTAGGAGGGAAGTAGCATGAAAAGCAAGCATATGCCGCTTCCATTTGTTGTTAAAGGGCATAGGATGCCACAGCTCATTCTGCTCTGGGGGGGAAAAAAAATGGAAATCCAAGATTCGTTTTGTACAAAAATGATTTTTGATCCCACTGTGAAAATTTAGAATCTGAAACAGACGTGTGTTCCTCTAGTCACTAGTACATATATAGTGTTTAAAACAGAACTCCATAGAAGCAATAATATTTCAGAGTAAGTTGTTTAAGTTTGGTCATTTAAAAAGGCTGGCAAATCATTAAAAAAAAAAAAACAAAACAATTTTTTTACAATTTGCAATTTGTTTTTAAACAGAACTACATATATGACCAACAGTCTTACACAGATGTGCCTGAATTCACATTCAGGTTAATTCAGATCCATGAATGCCAAGGCTGACTAAAACTTAGCCATTTTGTCTCCAAATTGTCCAGCTGTCTGTCTCCTATAAGGACACAGAATGCCAGAGAACGTCTCAGAGACGTTTCCCCTCACTATATAACATAACAAGAGAATCTGTGGTACCACTATGTGACAGGGATTACAATTCTTAAGCTGTACTGGCATATGGACAGAATGCCTTCATGAATCATAACTATAAAGATTTCAACGTTTCAAGTAATCTTGCAAAACACTGAAATTTCAACAGCTATAATGGAACTAACAGTTTTTCCATCATTACCACTCCAGTGTCAAAACCAACCATATTTCCTGTAACTTCAGCTTCAACTGATGTTAGGTATTACATTTATTACAGCACTGAATTTTGTAATAATTTGGGGCATGTTTCTGGCCCAAAAAGCCAAAACCATCTCAAGTCAAGTCATATATCATATTTATATGCGTCTAGTTCTCACTGTGCGTGTGTGTGTGTATGTGTGTGTCTGTGTGTGTGTGTGTGTGTGTGTTTGGGTGTTAAAAATACATATCAGCTTGAGCTCTAATAAGCCAATTTTCCCCCTTTACATGGCCAACTGCTATTTTCGTGGTCAGAAGTGAACACACCTGTGCTGATTTAGGTGGAGCAGCACAACAGGGCCACTTGAAATCTGAAGTTACAGTGGTATTTATACACCCACTGTTATGTACTGTCAAATCAATCAATTAATTTTAAATGTTGCTCTTATTAGGATGCTCTGCTCATGGTATTGCATGATTGCTTTGTCTGTTTGCTTGGTGAACCTCTGATTGCTGCTCTATTTTCCAGGGCCATCTGAAACAGAGAGTTTTAATCTCAATGAGCCTGTTGCCTGGTTCAATGAAGACTAAATAAAATAAGATAAAATCAAATCAAATAAACTGCGGTTAAAAAATGATGCTTAAGATACAGCCTGCCTAAATTGCCCCTTAGGATTTCTTACAACCCAGTTTTAGGGATGCACACTATTTAATAGTTTACTTCACACAGCTATAAACTAAAACCATTCATTCATTCATTCATTCATTTTCAATAACAGCTTTATCCAGGTAAGGGTTTCTGTGGATCTGAACTTCTCCCAGGAACACTGGGCATGAGGCATGAATACACCCTGGATGCATTCCTGTAAATAGGTTGTTGTCTCATTATGCAAAGGAACATCATATCATTATTGCAAAGCCAAAACTAATTAAATACCAGACTCAACAAATTCAACGCCATCATAAAAAACAAGGAATAAGCTAATGTAAAACCCCTGTCCATGAATGCTTAAACATTAGTGGTGCAACAGTAAACAAGTAATGAACAAATAATGTCTTAAACTCATGCAAATACAGATATAGAAATGAGGCACCCTACTTTTTTTTTTTCAAAAGCTTGTTTGAAATTTGTTTGAGAATAGATGTGTGCATTGTGCTGGGATGATGTAGGATGCAACAAAAAATTTACACAAGCAGGAAGTTTTTACTTTTATGTGGCCAAGTGGTCAGATACAGATTGTGGGTATGAGTGAGCAGTCAGATATGAAGCTTGTGAGACAAAGACCACATTCTATAACTTTCAATTAATCTACCAGTTTGTTTATATTTGGGGTAAATAGAATCAAATTAGTAGTGAATAAAACCAAGTGAATTAATTAGAAAATATCACAGGCAAGTCCAAACAAAAATAACAACTGCAAGTCCTTAACACATCTATAGTAGAGACCAATTTTGTTCTGGAGTGAGGTAGCTGAGGTTTAGGAAGTTTCAGAGCCAGAGCTCACAGACCATGTGCTGGGATTTTTCCAGTGTTTTCCACTGTTTCTGAGGGCAAAATTGTAGGGTTTTATATTGAATTAATTGTGAATGAACACCCACAAAAGTGTACAAGAGAACAGAACATTATATCAACCCAATCTGACTAAAGAACAGTGTTGATTCTGCAGCATTTGCACTTGAGTAATCATTGTATAAAACTGAGTGCCACTATTTTCCCTTTTATTTCCTCCTTATTACCGGTGACCATAGACATGTGACCACTACAGACTAGTCCAGAGAAGGACAGCAAGAGTAAGTCATGAGTGAATTTCTAAAATGAACTAAACACACAGTTGCAGTGAAAATGTAAAAGAAAAATGTGTCCAGTCCAGTTGATCCCTGTCTTCATTGTATTGCTCTGAATCTTCGAATAGTGCACATCTAGAGTGCATTTATCAAGATCTGTTTTCCCCCTAGGTAGTGCATTACATGTAGTGCACGCCATTTAATATTCAGCCACAGGAGAAATGTGTCGTAAGTACAGAGCTGTGTCAGATTAAAACGTAATCCCATTAAACCCACTCGACTGCTTGACTGAGGCTCTTGTGCCAAACTCGAGATGTGTCTCCGCTTTTCATTACTGATTCCTCCTCACATATTCTTGCTCGTTGTTGTTCCAATAGCTAACAATAGCAGTTCTGGCTGTTTATACGAGTATGTTTTTCCGCTATGTGGTCCTGCTCGGGTGATGTCATCCCTGATGTCAATTTTTACATAATTTTCATTTAACCGGACAAAAAAAAAAATGTGTGGAAGGAACTGTGGCCAGAGAAAGCTCCCAGCAGTATGCATTCAGATATAACAGTACTATTTGCCTATAAACATGTGCTGCTGGAGTTTACAGATTTACAGTGCATAAATACTGAAATTTGTACATACAGAGTGCATATTAAATTTGATATCAAACATATTAAATTGCAGTTCTGACAGAGGGAGAAAGAGAAAGAAAGAGTGAGGGAATTACAGAGGTCTTCACTTTGAGCTGGTGATTAGTTTAGCCCCTTTTGCCATTAGTTTGAGAGCTTCAAGCATGAGCCCATTAAGGTGACGGGTTGAGCCAGCTGCTGGCATCCATAACCACGGGCAAAATAACTGAACACGGTGATGGATCTCATGGCTGTAAACACATTGACCTCTGGGCCATGGAGAGAAGAAAAAAGGATCAGCAGCGTGAACATGCAGGGGTGCTTCAGGAGGCACAGGGGAACATCTGTCATATCTTGTGTCATTCCACAACATCAGCACCATGTAATGTAGTTGAAAAGGGACACTGGTTTTCTATCACACTTAGGCTTAGTTCTTATCTCAAAACAATAAATGTTAAAGTGAGTGTTAACGAAATGGCGCACGAGCTCAATTGAGGTGCTGCTGAATCTTTATGATTTTACTGCAGACTCCGTCGGGTTGATTACATCTTTTTCCAAGTGTCATGTCATACAGGTGATTAGTCTGCTTTCCCTGTCGGCTTGGAGCCTCTCCAAATGAATGATCAACCGAGACCCTTTGACCTGGTCTGCCGAGAACAGGAGGAGGGAGAGTGAATCTCACTCCAGCACCTTCACAGCAGCAAACAACATCTGGAGCTTATCACGGAGGAGAGTTCACACAGAAATGCGAAGAGAGAGAGAGAGAGGGAGTGAGAAATGAACAAGGAGATGAGAGAGTTGCAGTGTTGAATGTACTGTTCTACTTGGTTTATATCACAATATGTCACATGCTCTTATGTTCTAATGATTGCTATCTTAGTTATAAATGTTATAAGTAGAAGAACATATATAATAGTAATACCATTTTGTGGGGATCTTTGCTAGTTAAAAAAAAAAATTCCTAGACTTTGCATTCAGGAAACTGTTAAAACATTCAACTCGTGACTGATCTCAAGCGCTTGAGATGGTCATATTTAAGATAAATAGACATAGAAAAGTGCTGGCTCATGCGGCGGTCTCTTGTCCAGACACAATGGCATTGTTTAAACTGCTTTCCTGGCCAGAGGCCTCTCGTAGCGCCGACCTGCATTAACGTGCAGGTCAAGGGGCGCAGCCTCTGAGAAACTCAGGCTTTGTTTAAACAGAATGGGGCTGGCGCAGCAGCCCGGAGGGCATAAACCAAGCCACAAACCGCATAATGATACAGCAAGCCTTGCAATGCAAGCCATAGCTATAAATTCACTTAAAGACTAGCTGACATGATTTTGTCATTTTTGGATCACATGAACATCTTTGAATCACAATACTATTTTGTAAACAGTGTTTATTTACATTAAAATGTGATCTTCTGACCATGACTAATTTGTCCTCAGTCACATCCAGCTTCTCTGATTTCAGAAGTGCTTTCCAACATAAACTGTGTTACTTTTTTTGTGAAAGCCTTTTTTGTACTTAAAATCCTCTTTGTATTACTTGAAGTTGACTAATGTGCCTTGGATGAACATTAGTCATCCACTGCACATTAGTCAAGATGAAGATGATAAGCAGGAGTACATATGGGAGCTAAGAGACGAATAAATACAAAGACCCAAAGATTGGGCTTTTTGTAAACTAGTAGAGTTTCCTCCCGGTGAATCGGAGACTTCATGACCCTGTATCGACTGAGATTTGATAAAAATCCAAAATCATGAGTTGTAGCCGACTGAACGGCTGGGACGCAGGCAGAGGCTTCGCTCTGTTTGATTCGCTGTCTGTGACCATGCGATTGTGAGGGGATCCATATGTGTGTGTGTTTGTTTATGACGTAGCCCATAGCACAGTGAGAAGAGAGCAGTACGCTGATTATCTCAGAGAACTGACTAGACCATATTGCGGATAATTAAATACTGATGAGGTTCTGTTGTTGCGCCTGGAGATGCAAGTAGCATATTGCTCTACTTTAACTGCTTGTAGTGCCCTCTTGTGATGCTAATGAAGAAAGAAGAAGAAAAAAGATCCCTACTGAGCTCCTTACTGCTGATTTGACACGGGTGGTGTAATTGGTGTTTGGTTTGGACTCCACAGACATAAAAACACTGTCCAGTCCAGAACATATTGTGCTTTGTTGGCGCTCTCGATATTCGCATGGTTTGTCTTGTGCAATTGCTTATCTGCCATGCTGTTGTTGTTTTTTCAGTGCAGCTCAGCTCTGGCTGAGATTACCAAAACCGCTTCCCACCACAATGGGCAGAATCGGGGAGGAGATAAAAAGCCTGGAGAATCAGAAGCGACACACGTCAAGTCCAGGATGTCACCTCTTGAAATCCCCTCGCCTCTCCAAACTCATAATACCGTGGAAAAAGTCGACCTGGTCAGCAGTTTTACAGGCCACGGAGTCTGGCACTTGTGCATGGCATGTTTCCTCAGGCCTCATCCCAACAGCCCAGTAATTCTGAGTATGTCGAAGTGCCTTATTCTCCCCCATCCCATCTCCAGCAAAGTCATCAATCTCTCTCACCAGTCTGGAATGAAACTTTTGGTTTATTGAGAAGCTCAAGTTGACAAAGCTATTTTGGTTGCACGTAATTCCAACATTCCTATGTAAAATGTGGCCTTGACTGACGTACACACGTTATTATCTTTCACTTGTACATTATAAATCAGTCAGGATGTATCCTTGCAATGCACTCATCAGAGTTTCTTAGGGGAAGTGCTCAATAGTTTTGGTAAATTTCTCTTGAAAGGATTTGTGTTATGTGTCAGGTTGTGCTTACACTTACAGTATTTTAATGAAAATGCTGTAGACCTGTGTTTCCACCTGAGGCATCAGCACTAAGCCCACCATATCTTTCAAAGATAAAACATCAATATAAGGCTTTTTTTTTTTTTTTTTTTTGCTGTTTAGAAATGTACTATGAATGATGGATTATTTTGCACTGTTGAGGAAGCAATAACACCACCACCAATTGTTGTAAGAAAAATGCACAGAATGGTATGAAGAAGTGAGGTTGGGGCTGATTTCTTTCTAGCCCAGACTGTAGATTAATGCAGTGTATCAGTGACAGTTGTGTCAAGTGATTAAACAGAGTAGAATACTCAGCAGTGAATGAGAAAGAGCGTGTGTAATGAACATGAACAAGGTCAATTGTTTACTCTATCATCCTTTTTCCCTCAAATGCCTGTGAATGGGAGAGTAAAAGTAGATAGTCTATGCACATATTGTTCAAAGAAGAACTGTAAGTTATTGGTTTGAATGAAATAGCATGTTTGATTTTCAGAGGAAACACAACACAAACCAAGTAGAACATTAACTTTAAACATTTAAAACAAACTAAAAATATGGATGCATCTGCTGGTAATTACTGTATGTGTGTAATAGTTTGCTCCACATCATTGTTATTATGCCATTAGTGATATAATGCATTACTCAAACCTAATATTATCGGTTTGAGTAATCGGTTCATTGTTAAGCTATTGGTAGATAGAGATAGAGATTTTAGCACACCTATCTAATAGTATGACCAATAGATTCCACCAATAGACCAGACACATAGCAGGATATTTTGGGGTAGAAAAACACAATGGAGTAAGTACTAACGTTTTCTACACATCCATCCTTCCATCCATTTTTCATACACCTTATCATACACAGGGTCATGGGGCAGCCGGGAGTCTATACCAAGGAACAAGGCAGGGGACACCTTGGATGGGGTGCCAACACATTGCAGGACACAATCACACACACACACTATGGAAAATTTGGAAATGCAAGTCAGCTTACAGTGCACGTCTTTGAACTGGGGGAGACACATGGAGAGAACATGCAAGCTGTAGGTGCACAGGGCAGAGGCAGGATTTGAACTCCCAACCCTGGAGGTGTGAGGCCAATGTACCACTAAGCCTCCATTCCCACAGGCAATAATACAATAATAATATAACTGTGAGAAGCACAGTTCTGTCCCAAAACTGCACAGTCAAAGAGACTGTACCTACATAAACAAATAAACACATACACATAGACGGATTGGCATTAGATGTATTCATAGCACTAATCAGCTTCATTCCCAGTCTGTTTTTGCTATATTCAAATTGGTAGATTAACCGTGAAAGAGTATTTGTGGAATCTAGGCCACAGAAACCTTTAGCCGTTTCCTGAGTATGAAAATTTCAAAAGTTTAAACCATCTCAGCCTCCTCCCGTGTGGTGTGTTTCTGAGAGATGGTTGCAGCGGGGTAGGACTGATTAACAGCCTTGATTCCACCAGGGGAAAAATAATTGCGGTATTTTAGGGTATGAGTTCAGAAGAAAAAAAGCAGTAAATGTCTGGCATAGTATCAAATATGCAGCTTAAATAAACTGTTTACATTATGCAGGAAGAATATTTAGTGTATTCTGAGCTGTAAAAGATAAAGTGTGATAACAGAATCATATTTTACGGTACTAAACAACAAGTTTTGATTAAAAATGCAAAGGTTATGTCCTTGTTTTGTCACTCTGTAGCTTTGTATGCAACAGGGAGTTTTTGCTGCATAAGAATATGATAAGTGAACTGCTTTTTTTTTTTTTTTTTTAAAGCACAGAGGTACCGGCTAGACAAATGAATATCGCTTCTTTCAGTGAAGCAATTTTTTATTTCAGAATGTCAAATACTTCCATAATTAGGTTCCTTAACTGGAGAACAAAGGATTTAATCTAGCACTGACACTGTAATGGTAGAAATAATCAATAAACACTGTAACTCATTGCTCAATTTTTGTTTCCTGCCGCAGAAGATAGATATTTCTCGGATGGAGTGATATTCATGTAAATGCTGAGAAGACCACAAATTGTGGGGGAAATTTTGAGCCCTGCACTCCTTTTGGGCTTTTGGGTTTAGTATCACATTATTTTTTTATTACCAGTGGGTGTAATAGTGAATTACCTGATTCTGGAAGATTGTTGCTGGCAGGTTTAGATGAGGATTGGGCGGAGGGATTTAGCAGCAAGAATGATGAAGCTGTCTGGAAAGTATCTAACATATGAGGGAGAGATGTTTTTTTTATTTTTTTTTTAATCTTAAAAGGACAGGGTTCAGAATGATAAGGAATTAATCCAAAGAAATGACAATTAAATTGAAAGAAAAATACACATACATATGCACAAAAACAGCCCGAAATGCTTGTGTCAAGAATGATATTTAAAGCAGTAGATTACATAAAATTGTATGACATTTAATTTTTTTTTCTTTTCTTATAGATATGATGCTGGATGGAGCGTTGTCTGCATTTCTCTGTGCTGATAGGAAAAATAGACTCAGACTGCGTCCTATTTTCTTGATTTTCTTTTGGCCTTTAAAGCCAAAGATAAGGCAAGACTCTAGATAAGACTCCTCCCCTCCGTAACTGAAAATAAGCCATACTAAATGCTGAAAGTAAATGGAATGTTTATTTAGTAAATCTAACCTACAGTAGATATCTTGCCAGGTAGTTAGTAAAATTATGAGGTAATATTTATTGGTTACTGCTTTATTATGGTGTGTGTGTGTGTGTGTGTGTGTGTGTGTGTGTGTGTGTGTGTGTGTGTGTGTGTGTGTGTGTGTGTGTGAGAGAGAGAGAGAGAGAGAGAGAGAGAGAGAGAGAGAGAGAGAGAGAGAGAGAGCAACGCTACTATATTCAATGCTTTTTTTCATATGTGTGCAGAGAAAAGCAGAAAAGTTCTATTAGAAAAGTGAATTATTGAACTACATTAAGTGATATGGAGTGTTCCAATACAAGTCTCTGTTAAATAGTTTTTAATAAAGATTGAGCATATTATTATCCATTCGTTCATCCATTTTCCATACCGCTTATCCTACACAGGGAACTCTGGGCACAAGGTAGGGGACACCCTGGACGGGGTGCTAACCCATGGCAGGGCACAATCACACACGCATTCACACACTATGGACAATTTAGACATGCCAAACAGCCTACAGAGCATGTCTTTGGACTGGAGGAGGAAACCAGAGTATCCAGAGGAAACGCCCGAGCCACAGGGGAGAACATGCAAACGCCACTTACACAGAGCACTGGTGGGCTTCGAACCCCCAGCTCTGGAGGTGCGAGACAAACTTGCTAATCCCTAAACCACCGTGCCGTAATAAACCTGTGATTTGTTCTGCAGCCAGCATTACTTGTCAGAGCAGCTGCTATAGGATATTAATCAACACCTTGTGAACGATCAGAATTGTGAAGTTAGCAGTGCCTAATAATATTATCCAGCATTGCCGACTCACACCTCCAGGGTCCCTGGTTTAATCCTGAGCTCAGGTCCGGCTTAAAGTAGTCTGTGTGGAGGTTCACATTGTGTCCGTGTGGTTTTCCTTCGGGTTCTCCAGTTTCCTTTCACCTTCCAAAAACACGCTAGTAGATAGATTTGTATGAATGAGTATGCGAATGTCTGTGTGCATGGTGCTCTGTGATGGCCTGTTTTCCCATCGGATCCACCGCAACCCTGACCAGAATAAAGTGTTTACCAAAGATACATGAATGAATATATTAGGCTAATTTGAATAATATGAATCAGCAGAATAAATGCACAAGCTAAATTGACTGTGATTTAACTGTTGCTCACACTCTCTCTTTCTTTGTTGCTTATTTGTGGTGTTGAGAAAATGTGCTTGTGCCCAACAACTAGCACAAAATGAGCAATTAGGTGTTTAAAAAAGCAGTCAGGGTTTCTGCAGCATACTTGTACCAGTTTCTCAACATACTGGAAATATTTTGTTTCCCGCGAGACAAAATTAGGCAATTAAAAGGACAGTTGCCCTGTGCATGAACCAGTTTAAAAGAGAGACCAGAGAGCGGCTCTGGTGTTAGCGCCAGTTGTATAATGCACTAGAGTGTACATGTATATGATGTAACCACACAAAGTACAGTTTTTCCTATATTTTGGGTTTATGATATAAATTAAGCAACACCTGGTTTCATAACCACCATATACAAATAAAATAGATAGTATAGATACAAATTTCAAATGCTGGCCAATGATGAGGTTTCCTACTTTAAGAGAAACACCTGCTCACTCGTGCAGTTATCCAATAAGCCAATCATGTGGCAACATGCAACGTATAAAATCATGCAGATACAGGTTAAGAGCTTCAGCAGTTCTGCAGATGGAAAAGCCTTATTGATCAGAGAAGTCAGAGGAGACTGGGTTAAGCTATAAACTATTATAAATTATAAATTAAAATGTAATTATAATGTAATTATAATGTAATTATAAACTTGAATGAATTTTTTATTCATATTCACAATGCTTCTCTACTCATTATATTAAATAACAACAATCAAACCACAAATAGTGAATTCTGAAGATTCTGTGTCTGGCTGCCAGGTGTTTGCAACCTTTTAAAGCCTATAAAGTATTCTGCTTTTTATAATGGAGGTTTTAAAATGCAGGACCATACCAGCAATGAGAATAAAACTGATAGTAATAGCAACAGGGTAAACAGGAGGGAGAGCAGATAAATGACTTTAGAGCAGAACCCATAAATCCATGTCCTGGGATGGCATCAGCAGCAAGCGAAGGGAGAGAGAGAGTAAGTCTTCTAATCAGTGGGCAGGGGGTCTCCGAGCTCTTATCTCAAATCACTCCTCAGTGTTGTGAATCTTCTTCACAAATATCGCATGTCTCCTGTCAGCTGCATCGCAGAGGATGTTTACTCCGCCCATCACTTAGCAACAATCAAAAATCAAGGAAGCAACTTTTTTTGTTGGAGGTGTCATAGAAAGCAGTGGCCTTTTCAACAAGCGGTCTATCTGTGGCCGGGATCTGACCACAACACAAGGCAGAGATAGTGAGTGTGAGCGTAGGTGTGTTACTCAGCGATGGGATCACCCCACTCCGCTGAAAAGCATGCGCCCTGTGAAGTTCAGCCAAGTAGAACTGAGCTGCCTTCCTGCTGAAGAGAGGAAAGTGCTGGAACACTGGCGATGATGCTGATGATAGTGTTGACAGTCACCACCCCTCTAATGATCGCAGGTCCCGATAGAGGAAACTCTAATCTGCCTGTGCAAGCTGCGTCAGCAGGGCTGAGGGTGTCTAGGAGTCGCTCTTGTCGTATCTGTGTTGTCAGGAGCAAGCATGGTGTTATAGATATGATAAACACACTCCCTGTAGTCCGGCCTGTGTTAAGTTTACTTAGTTGACTGCCAGGCTTGAGGTTTTTGCAGCCTGTAGAGGTTTATTAGCTTTTATTTCCAGGTAAGACAGAGTAGAACACGCTGTAGGGCAATGCGTTTTGCCTAAATTGCTCTATAAAATGTAAAGATCTTAACATAGGGAACTAATCTCACATGAGGGACCACAAAAGTATCTTTAAAATAATCGTGCTTTAAATCAACAGCTGAGCATTGTAAAAAAAGAAAAGGAATGGTCTATAAGTCATTGATACTCCATGCCCGTGGAATGCATCTAAATCGAGACTGTGTTAACAGCTAAGAAATAATTCATGTTAACGTTTGCTCTTACACATTATGACAGATGATTTACATGTAAATCAACTGAGCAGTGCATGTGAAGTTCTTGCACTGGGAAGAAATAAGAAACGATTTGAACTACTTCATTATTCAGTTTTCTTGATGTTTCCGTGCTAAATGTTCTCAGAAACCTAAAAAGCTGTATGAAAAAAAAAGCATTTCTAATTCTGATAATGCTGAACAGCAAGTCTTTTCTTCTCGAGAGTGGTTAGTCTGTTTTTCTTTAAAAAAATAAAAATAAAAATTTCTCTCATAAAAAGGCACTATGTATTTATCTGTTCTACCAACTAGATGGGTGTGACTAGACAAGGGCACTGCTATAAATCTTCAACGAGGCCTCTCCTGCTTTTGCTCCGACCACTGCTCAAAAAACATTGGCAATGCTGTGCAACTTGACCCTAGGGATAAAAAAGCAAATGTATTTATGTGTCTATTTATTTTTTTCCTTTTCCATTTATACACATGTGCTTAGGATGGGAACACTGATGTGGCTGGCCACTGTGTGCTTATAATTAATGAACTGTAGACTCGCCTAAGTGGAGTGTTTTGGTAAACATAATCTTTATGAGTGTGAGAAGCTGTAGTGTTCTAGGACGTCCTGGCAGGCTCAGCAGATCAGGCGATCAGGCACGCTCAAACTGTAACGGAAAGACCGAAAAAATAAAAAGAGTACAGAATGAAGTCACTCTCTCTGATGTTGGTGTGAATGTAAGTGCTTTTAAAAACATACTCTCCAATACGAGTGACTTCAGTGCTCAAAAGCTGGGTGACCCTAAAGCTGGGTGGAAAACTTCCCAGCATCTGATGTTCCAGACAGCATTTGATAGGAATTGTGAGTGTGGCTTGGCCAGGTCTAAAAACAAATTCATTTCAATTTTATTTGTATAGCACTTTAACAAACGACATTGTCACAAAGCAAACCAGAGGTGACAGCTGCAAGGGAAAACTCCCTGAGACGACACCAGGAAGAAACCTTGAGACTCAAAAGAGAGCCCACTCTCTTCTGAGTGACACAGTATTCAAAAATAATTACAGAATAGAGCTGTAGAAGAGTAAAGACAAACAACACTAGTGATGCATCTATACTAATAAACGAAACAAAATCCTCTCCTCTCCATTGCAGCTCTAATCAATACAAGGTAACTACTGTAGCTAGCTAAAGACACTCCTGATGCTCCTTAATACAAAGTAGGTTTTGGTGTCAGTATCAGTATCAGTCTTGGACTCGGTCTGAAAAAAAAAAATGGTATCGATGCATCCTTAAACAGGACAGACTTTATGATCACAGCAGCAGATCTTTTAATGTACAAGTCTACAGCATCCAGGTGAAATTATCCTCTAAAGCAAAGGTGAGTCTTGGGCATTAACTGTTTTTGGGAAATGCAAAGCTTTATGATTTCCATGTGAGACCATCCACAGCAACAGAAGGTGAGACGCAAGTGCAGAAATCTCCAAGCAGAAGTAGCAAATAAGGACAAGAAGCACGAGAGGAGCCTCAGCAGCACAGTCTGTACAGTATTTCATTTTTTTATTATTGATTTTGCTGCTGCTTTTTTCATATTTGCGATGCAGCTTGCAGAGATTTAATGTTGTTGTTTTGAGGGTTTTTTTGCAGAAAACTACTTGACGAAATTGCAGTCGCACAAAATTGTTTTGCACGGTCTTTCGCAGTGATGTTTGTTGGTAAATGAGACGTTTTAGCTGTACTCGTGTTCGACAGTCGTGAATCAAAGAGGTCTTTGGCTGAATGCGTGTTGTGATGACATCACATGAAGTGTCTCGGCCCAAATCTGCAGAAATCCTGCAGTAATTTTGAAAAATTGCAAGCTCTTCCGAATATTGGAGAGGTACATTTCTGCGATCACAAAGTCGCAAATCCTGGAGGGACTGTCAATAGAAAGCGTTTCAGGTTCAGGCAGCGGCGTCACATCAGGCAGACACATCTACACATCTCTACACAGGTCTACACATCTCTCTGCAGGAGCTCCTATCTACAGGACAAGGGGAGTCATGTTCCAGGCTTGCGTGTGGTTGGCCATGCAGTAGTATATCATGTTCATCAAAGATTCAACATAGTAATGCTCCGAGTAATGCTTTATGAGACATATCAACCCATCAACCCTGCTATGCTGCAGTACTTCATGCATGGTCACTTAGTGTAAGAGTGTTCAGAGAGAACCTGAGGGCTACATGTGCCTTGGTGTTTGTGGAACGCACACGGTTGTGATTACAGCGTGCATGACTCCTGATTGAAACGGTTAACTCTGCGTGGTCGCACGCACTCATTGCAGGGTCGGCCAAAGCACCCTCTGGCTAAACCGTGTACAATGTAATACTTTTACAACTAGGCCCATTACATTTTGATATAGGTTTATTTCCCCAGCCAATGCTAAACATCTCTGCTTTTCTTAACAAGCCCCCCTGGGTCTAGACTCAGCATGTTAGTTTACCTGGTGTTTAGCAGGGCTTGGCTCCAGGTGCATTATAGAAGCGGTGAAGGATGACAAAAAAAAATGGTTACTGCAGTATGCGCTCACGCTCACCAAGCTGCTAAGGTTAAAAACTCTCGCTGAGAAACGCTCCCAACGAAACGCTCCCCACTCTGGGTTGGCGGGACCTGAGAAAGTGTGCAGACAGCCGTTTTTGATTATTCGTGCCCTAAAAACCCTGTAAAATACTAGCAGCACTCAAACCACAGCAGAAATGACTAAATTCTTTCATAAACGGACGGCCTCATTGGCGCAGGCCTGAGGCGAGCCCTGCTGAGTAAGACTGCTTGGCCACTCTCATTTTCCCCAACACTACAGCATGGTCATTTCCTCCACCCTATGAATCTATTGCGTAGCAACTGACCGTTCTGTCTTCAAACATGATGAGGACAACTTCAATTTATTTTCAATTTAGCTGTTTATGGGCCAGAAATAAAAGCAGACACGGTTTGTTCATGCAGTGGTTCAGACTGGTCAAGGCTTTTAATTTATCATCAAATATCCTTTAAATAACCTTTTATTTTATTACATTTTTTTAAATTCTGAAATTACTGGGTTTATTAGTGGCACCATAATCATTAATGCTGTCAGGACATAATGGTGTAATAAGCAAAACTACACACAGGCCCTTTCAAGCTAATTGTGGGCACAGACACTGATTGCAGCACTGAACATCCATCATACAATTAGACATGGTTATAAATGTGTTTTCTTACAGTATATAAGCAAAGCCTGTTGGTAAGTGATTTAATCCCCTTTCTGTTTCTCGTCAGACCAGACCAACAGCTTCCATTCCTCAGCTGAGATTCTTTCAGAAGAAGCAGACTTCGAACATGTAAGAAATAAAACATGACACTTTCACAGGAAAATAATCAGCAACATGGAGGTGTGATGCATTACCACACGGAAACGTATTATTTTCCAAAAACAGGCTCTCTTGAAGTGTTTTATTCCTCATATACTACAGCAATGTACCAGTGATTCTATTCATCCATCCATCCATCCATCCATCCATTTATTTTGCATACCACTTAACACAGGGTTGTGGGGAACCTGGAACCTATTCCAGAGAACTTGGGGGCAGGGAAGGCAGGAGACACCCTGGACAAGGTGCCAACCCATCACAAGGCACAATCACACACACATTCACGCACCCATTCACTTCTAGCAATTTGGAAATGCCAGTCAGCCTACAGTGCATGTCTATGGCCTGTGGGATGAAACCGGAGTATCCGGAGGAAACCCCCGAAGCAGAGGAAGAACATGTAAACTCCACACACACAGTGCAGAGGCAGAAAACGAACCCTCAACCATGGCGGTGCAAGGCAAACGTGCAAACCATTAAGTTAATATGCCCCCTTGCCAATAATTCTTTTTATTTATTTATTATTAATTAAAGAATGTGGTACATTTTGTCTATTTAAAGTTACGCATAATGTTCTGGAACATACCCAAGATATGTTAGGTCCTGGTATCGCTTACATTATAGCAACTATAAACAGTTGTTTCCTCACTAACCTTCCTTTTTTCTCTCTCTCTTTGAGTTAATAATAGACATTAATGTAGCTTCTCATGTTACTGAGAAACTGGAAAACTTAAGTACTGATGCCGGAGACTGGTTCCGAAGATGCTAAATAAATAAACGTTTCCTCACGGAAAATCTTACCATATTAACAAGTAAGTTTTTTTTATCGGTTTATTTGGAGTGTCCGCCATACAGAATAATTCCCAGCGTGAGTTGTTTCTTTGCAAATGATAGCGTACTTTGTAGTTTTAAATAGAATGTGAGAAGTACTATAAACATTGCAGAAAGAACTGCTGTCAGAGCTGTTGTTATAGGAAATGTGTTACTATGCCGAATCTGATACAGCTACAAACACACAAGTTCTGACCAACCAGAATTGAGAAATAGCACTGTGGTATAAGAAATGTTTATACAAACATGTCCTGGCTCTTTCTGGGTTTTACAGCTGACTGAACAAGGCAGATCCAGAATCTAAATCTGATGAGTGTTTTTGTGCTTGGAGTTGAACACTTTACATCCCTGTTTTTTTTTTTTTTTTTTTTTTCATTTACTCTCTTTCATTCACATACAGCCTTCTTGTGATGACTAGATGCATTCAGACAGATCACATCACAAAGGCCAAGATTTCTTTATCACTCCCCCTCTGTGTTTTTCCGTTCAGCCATACCTGTACGGGTTCAGAGGCGGCTGGAAGTGGAAGGTGCCATGGCCTAGAGAACTGAAAGAGCTCCGATACTGCTCAAGCAGAAGGGCCACCCTGAGGATGGATGAAGTCATTGTTTGCTTGCAATGCGTTTCTAGCCACCCAACACTAGAGTTTCAAAAGGGCTGGTATTTATGCGCATGGGCACACATGACGACACAATGTGCACGCAGCCAAATGGGAAAAGGAAATGTTCGTATTATTAGCAATGACAACTAGGCCAACACATGTTTCTCACTCTGGTTAATGTTTGTGTTGGAGGGTTGAGGGACTGCATGAAGCCAAATATATATATGTATGTATGTGTGTGTGTGTGTGTGTGTGTGTGTGTGTGTGTGTGTGAGAGAGAGAGAGAGAGAGAGAGAGAGAGAGAGAGAGAGAGCTGGAACAAACCCTGCAGGCCAAGTTCCTTCGTTTTTAGCTGAACTTCAAATACAGCTAAGTTTTGTTTGACACATGGATTTTGGCATGTGTTCACACAGAAAACAGAAATATTCAGGACACAATATTTCTGTTCCAGATTGCGTCTGCCGCAAAGGATGAAAATCAGTTGGGCCCCTTAAACCTGATTATATTTAACCTGAGTACTGATTGTATTAATAAATTCTATATGGCCCTCTGTAGCAACTTACACTTACCTGTCCTGCCATCTAGTGGACAATTGGTAAACAGTTTTTTTTTTTTCTTTGATCATTTAACTAAGATCACCAGGTCACTGTAACTGGGAAGTTAAAGGTCAGTGATCCCCCCTGCCGGAACTCACAAATCTGAAATCAAATCTCAGTTTCTGAGATCTCGTTTTACCCGATACTGATGTTGGTGAGAAAATTAACTAAAGTTCTTGACCTGTTTTTTCATGATTTTATGCATTGTGCTGCCAGTGAGTATATATCACCACATAGCAGCTTCATAAAGGGCTTGTCACAGAGTTTAGGTGCTAACTAAAGATCCACTACTGATGTAAGAGTCTGTCTGTAGCCATGGTATAAACTCTGTTAGGTTACGACCACTTTCATAAAGTACCTATTATGAAGTGTGCAAAGTACACTTATTGCAAAAAATGCATGTGAGTCAACCTTTGCATCATTGCATCAGCCATTGTAGCAGCTATCATAACAATTACTTATAATTTCAGTGTTTTACAACTGGACATGGATTGTCATGGTGATTAATGACATTATGGCATCCCCATGACGTGTTTATGGTGTGAGTTCAGTGTCAGATGGCAACCCTATTGGTTTTAACTTCCTGACTCATGAATGGTGTTTAGGAACAGAGAGAGAGAGAGAGAGAGAGAGAGAGAGAGAGAGAGAGAGAGACTCAAATCCACACTTAGGGCGGTACCGTCAAAGTACCCCTTTATACCTTTTTGCTCTAAAAATTAATTATGGCCAGGTGAAAGGTACAGGAAAAGGTACAGTTTAGTACCCTTTTTTGAGAGTGCACACACTGATTGATTTTTTTATTTTATTTTAAAAAGAGGAATAACAATTTCACTATAACCTGGTCACGTATGGAGATGACTGCAGTTGTGGTTTCAGTATTTTGCAAAATAGGTGGGCTGATTTCTTTGTGGCCTCAATTATTTTGCAGGTTCGACTCTAATTCATCTCTGTAGTGCCTGTAAGAGAGGGTAAAGGAGAGGTGAACCGGACCCACGGCTTCTCTCTTAGTGCCAAAATCCATCCAAGGGGAAGCAATTTACTTCTCCAACATCAATAATCTTGTAACCACAGACAAAACTGGAGACACGAATCAAACACACATGGAAAACTTATGCTGAAGCTCATTGCATGCATTGCATCTCACTGACCAAAACCAAGTGCCCAAGAAGAAAAATCACGTATTTTAACGAGAATATAATGTCATGGGTTAAGCTACACAGGCTAAAAAGCGATTAACCTCTTGAAAGCAATTAACCGTAGGAATGGCAGTGCTGTTTGCTAAAGATGTGCCACGATTTTGTAAAATCATTTGTTTTAGATCCACGTTATGGTTTATGCAACTATTCGTGAACACAATTCCTTTTATACACCACAGGGGCCCGAGCTTGGGGCAACTTTCTCAACCCAACAGGAGCCAATAAAGAAAGCTCTGTATCCACTGAAGGGGGAAAAAAATAATATTGTAAACAAGGATTTGTTTTATTACATACAACACTCAAACAGTGTACTGCGCGGAAAGAGATAAATAAGAGCAGGCACGACTGGTTGTGACGGTCGATGGGAGAGCTAAAATCTAATATCGGTCAATAGCTAGGCAATGAAATTAGGACTGAGCAATGCATGATATCATTAGGTCTCACTGATGACATAATAAGAAAGATGTGGGGTAAACTATTACACAGGGAGAGTAATTTCTTTTTTCCTCCAAAAACCAAACATGATAAATGCATGATAAACTCTTTTGTTCAAACCAAAAACGTCCAATTCTCTTTTCTGTTCTTTTGTCTAATTTGTACTTTGTTTGGACAATGTGTGCTTAGTGTATCTATTTTTAGTTTCTTCTCCTATCTTTTATTTATTTAATCTTTTTTTTTTTGGGGGGGGGGGGGGGGGGGCTGGAGAATATAAACTATAATGATGGGCTGGAAAACATCAGAGCAAATGCATATGAAATCTAGGGGCTGTATGAATCTACAGTCCTTTTGTTTTAAATCTTGGAAAGGCAGAGAGGTTAGCCCTGCTATATTATTCATACCAGCTGTCTATGAATAAAATACAACAGAAAAGATATCCTCTTGTATAATGTTATTTAGTGGGAATCTGTATTTGATAATTTTTACTATTTTAGAGGAATGCTGGACAAAGGTCAGTTAAATTAAAGCAGAATATCATTTATTATTTGGAGGTTCATGGGTTATTTACAATAGATAAAGACTGCAAACAAAATGCTTATCTTTCCACCATTATAACCAGAATGTGTTTTGACCAGAGAATTGGACCAGAGAATTGGATTTAACTGTCAATGACTTTTTCCATTGCAGAATTGTTTGCTCTTTTGTACACCTCCACTTTGCTGTACTTCAGTCAGCACACACACACACACACACACACACACACACACACACACACACACACACACACACACACAAAGGTTTTCTGGGGCAAT
This sequence comes from Ictalurus punctatus, assembly GCF_001660625.3. Taxonomy (NCBI): domain Eukaryota; kingdom Metazoa; phylum Chordata; class Actinopteri; order Siluriformes; family Ictaluridae; genus Ictalurus; species Ictalurus punctatus. The sequence goes on along the minus strand of NC_030423.2, from coordinate 15,224,987 downwards.
TATTATTAAGTAATACTACTAAATGACTAATAATAATAGTAATAATAATAATAATAATAATAATAATAATAATAATGGGTGGTACAGTGGCGCAGAGGTTAATGTTGACAGTTTTCTCCCGGCTCCAAAAACATGCTTGTAGGTGGATTTTTAAATTTATATATATATATATATATATATATATATATGTGTGTGTGTGTGTGTGTGTGTGTGTGTGTGTGTGTGTGTATGGTGCCCTGTGATGAACTGGTATTACCACCTCACACACAATATTCTTGGGATAGGCTCCTCAGGTGGTTACTGAATCCATCCATCCATCCATCTTCTATACTGCTTATCATCTTCAAGGTCACGGGGAACCTGGAGCCTATCCCAGGGAGCATTGGGCACAAGGCGGGGTACACCCTGGACAGGGTGCCAATCCATCGCAGGGCACAATCACATACACACTCACACAACCATTCATACACTACGGACACTTTAGACATGCCAATCAGCCTGCTATGCATGTCTTTGGACTGAGGGAGGAAACCGGAGTACCCGGAGGAAACCCACACAGCACGGGGAGAACATGCAAACTCTGCACACACAGGGCCACGGCGGGAATCGAATCCCCAGCCCTGGAGGTGTGTGGCGGTTGTGCTAACCACTAAGCCTGGTTATAATAATATAAATTATTATTCATAATAGTAATAATAACATAAATAGTAATGATAATAACTTTCTCTTAACACACACACACACACACACACACACACACATATATATATATATATATATATATATATATATATATATATATATATATATATATATATATATATATAATTATTGTGTGTGAAAAAAGATTCTTTTAAATATTGTCCATTTAAACATACTTATAGTGTGTTGTTTTAACAAAAGCAACCAGGCGATGTCACTGTATCACAATATTTCTCGTCCAGAAACTCAGCGCTAGCGGTTGTATCGCTGCACTATGAAGTCGTTCCCACTACTGGTTGCCATAGTAACATGGATGGCGCAACTAACATTCCACTTTTGACAACAAACCAGTTTTCTTGCTGCTAAATTTAAACATTCTGGAGGGAGAGGATCTTATATAAAATTCACCAGTGTATATATGCATTATATCATAGATGAAGAAGAAGCGGTTTGTGCCATCGCGGCCATCTATCTGGGCAAAAAGGCAAGCGCCAATTAGCTTAGCTTAGCTTATGGCATTAGCGCGTTTAAAACGAAATAATGATGAAACACACTCACTTTTCCAATTCGATTCAATTAAGTTTTATTTGTATAGCGCTTTTAACAATGGACATTGTCTCAAAGCAGTTTTACAGAAGCATATACACACAGAATATAGATTTTAAGTGTGAATTTATCCCTATTGAGCAAGCCGGTGGCGACGGTCGCAGGAACAAACTCCATAACATGATATGAGGAAGAAACCTTGAGAGAAACCAGACTCAGAAAGGAACCTTTCCTCATAATTTTCAAAATAATTATTGCATATTCAATAAGAGACTGTAAAAAAACTAAATTTGACCAGTTTATTAAATTAACTGAAATTATACATTTATAACTATATACAAATAATATATACAGAACAAGTAATCAACACCATTGTACTCTCTCTCTCTCTCATATACAGACACTATAGAAACTCTGTCCGGATGTCTTCATAAGCTGTTGACTTGTAATTTATTATTCCCCAAGTACCAACAACAATGAACTTTACTATTATTATTATTATTATTATTATTATTATTATTATTATTATTATTATTCACTGAGTGAATAATAAGTTTCACACACGAGCATTTCCAGAAACAAATGTGGAAATGAGCTAAAACAGTGACAGGATCCCTGAATCAGTAGGTTGAACTCGAGAATCAAATCGGTTCTATTCGTGACTGAATCATTCAGACTGGTTTTATCAACTGGATTCTCCAATTCATTGAAATGAACCGACTCAAACAAACGATTCACTCAGGAATCGGACATCATTACAACACTCCCCTCATAAACCCACGGGACAATTAGATCAGATTTATATGATGACATTAAATTTCGTTAACACGTAACATCAAGCTGCTGCTGCTAGTCCACTGGCCCATTCTGCAGTGAGTTGACAAAACTAGTTGCTGCAAAACTAGTTTCCCCTAAGGGGGACAATAAAAAAGTAAACAACAATAACAACAACAATAGTCACCTGTCGGTCTTCTGTCTCTTGTCCTATCTGAAAGTCATAAAGATGACATTAGTGTTTGCCATTGACTATCGTGCAAATTTAAAAATATAATTGTTTTTTTTAATTAAAAACAACAGCAACATGGCTTTTAACCATGGTGTGTTAACAAGGCAGGCAACGCTAACTGACCACACCAATCCTCAAATATTAGTGGATTTTATTTATTTATTTATTTAAACATTGATGTAACCACATATACATACTACATACACATGTCGGTGTATGTTATAAATATTTTTAATCATGTATTGGCTACTAATGACCAAAAATCGCAGTTGTGTCTCTCTCTAATTCTATGGACTCAAATAGTCCGCAAATAACTTCCGGGTACTATCTGAGGTTTACATTAATCACGTGACGATCAAACGTTCAGAACTTCCTATGACACTCTCTCTCTCTGAGCGATACATAGTTGCGAGTAGCTGCCCTCGCGCGCGTGACGTCACGTTTCCACAGGTGCAGTGCAGCTAATGTGCGTCCCAATATCCAATTTTAGCATCCAAAACACTGTGCTATTCTAGGCCATAGTGTCTGTTACGATGGCGTCAGGTAGACATGGTGGGGTATAGCGGTAGTAAACAGTGTTTAGTAGTAATCCAGAGTGCGTGTGTTTGGGACTGGGACGTGCTGTACTGGAGCTGTATGAGGAGCGTGTGCTGTCGAGGGAGGATTTAAAGCACGCAGATAGGAATGTCGCCGGAAGGTGACCGCCTGAGTCACGGTTTTGGTTTGTTCAGTTGTTTTCGAATTCACACCGGCGTTTAAAAACACACTTCGCTAAATGGAAGCGTTTCACGGGATTTAAACTGCGCTGCGAGTCTGAACAACAACATGGGGTTGAACAACAGGTGAAATAATCTCCTCTTGGCTGTAGGTAAGCGGCGCTGCTGTCAACGGAGGCATCTTCTGCTTCGTTTAGTAAAACTGGCTTGTTCTATTTTTAGTTTCTACACGTTGTTTAGTCTTGCAGGTGTGACACCTGTAGAGTAATGCGAGTGTAACCTTTTACCTTTCTGTACAAAGCTTAGAGAACATTTCACTTCACTCCGGTAACTCGGCTAGCTACAGGTTTATTAAATTTAAAAAAGACAGAAATTCCCAGCATTAAAAAAGTGTGTACACAGTTTATGTAAAAACAGGGTACATTTGTTAAAACTGTCCTCATGTCAAGAATAGTCTTTTTATGGGGGAATATAAATATTATTTTTATGTTTTAAATGTTTTTAGATTCTTCAAGGAATATTAACCAGCCTGAATCACCTGAGAGTGAAATGGTTTCCTCTAGGTAGTATCCACAGATACTTTTCCACAAGTGGGTAAAAACAGGCTACATTTCTTATGGTGTCACGACCTTGTTGTTTTTCTTTATCTTTTTTTTTTCCTCATGTTTTTAGACTGGTAAAATATTATACCCAGTTCTTAGTACCATTTCAATCCTTCAGGGATTCATTCAGAAATGTAAGACTCGCACATCTTACAAGGAAACGTAATGCATCATGTTTATTCATTTGAATGATGAGACTTAATTTTCAACATTTATGACCTAAATGTGAGGATGGTGTGTTACAGCTCCTCCTTGCGTGACCACCTTTGACATTTGTCTGGATTTCAGTGGGGCGCACACATGCCTCACACTTCCAGGGTTGGGGGTTCGATTCCCACCGCTGCCCTGTGTGTAGAGTTTGTATGTTCTCCCCGTGCTGTGGGGGTTTCTTCCAGGTGTCATGTTTGGCATGTCCAAAGTGTATGTGATCGTTCCCTGTGATGGACGCAATACCTGGACGTATACCCCGTCCAGGGTGTACCCTGGGCCTTGTGCCTCCTGGGCTCGGCTCCCTGTGACCCAGTATTATAAGCGGTATAGCAAAAGGATGGATTTGAGTGTAAAACTCATCAATAAACGTTTTTCGATAAACAGAACAATTATCACAACAATCCACGTAGGAGATCAAGTCGCTTCAAGGTATTACAAAAAAAAATAAACAAAATCAAGGGAAAATGGGGAGAGTTGCCAAAAGTAGACACTTCCTGATATTTTTTTTCCCCAAAGAGGACAATTACGATAAAGTGAAATTTACACAGTGTCACAAGCTTGTTGTCGCAAAGTAAACATTTAATGTGTTGCATCTCCTTTCCTGTTACAACATTACAGTTGGATCTCAACTAATCTTACTACTCACTTGCTTTGTAATACAAAGAGCTTAGTGGAATGTTCAAGCTTTCTGATATTATAATACTATTTTATTATTATTATTAATCGTACATTGATGGGGACTTGAAAGAAAACCTGGATGAACTTAACTGTAATCTAGCTTCTTTTCTTTTTACACTGGAGAGTCAACTGAAATAAGAATGACAAAATAAAAATTTCATGCAACTCCAAGATCTTTTAGGATTTAAAAAAAAGTCAGTTCACAGAGTATTGTTACAGTTTACAATCTCTTGTTTCTGCAAGAATTGCTGTTTCAATATAGGCTAGTTCTTCATATTTCAGTAAATCATAATGTACAGGGTGAACCAAAATTCTCCATACGTACGGTTCTATGTTTACCAGCCCCACGTCTGTTGTGCCTTCGTCATGGGATGTTCGTGGACGTACACTCGTAGTTGTTTCTTGTAACTCCTAATGTTTTTTGTTAGTCAGCTTCCTGATCCAGCCATGAGAATGATTTCAGTACGTTTTTGTTAGGGAAGAGTGATATCTTATCGTTTGTGATACAGCGGTAGAAATTCTCCCCACAGTAAGAATTAGTCTTCCCGTGATAGTAACGATAAAGCCTAGTTGATGAAGTATTTCTATGTTCTACGATGTGCGACCCATTCGCAGCTCATGCGCAGAGCAAAAACAAGTATGGCAGAAGGTGGCCATGAAGCCGTGGAGGAGTTTATCGCTAAACAAGAAGGCCAGTTCTACAATATGGAAATGGTTTAGTTACAGAAAATCAGTTACTTTTAGATCAAGGTTTGTGATTCTGAGGCTCTCAAGACTGCATACAGCTGTCACTTGTAGCTAAAAACAGTGGTGAATGGTACTGTATTTATATCATCACTGATATCGTTATCACAATAAACACCAGAACATATTGTGATATAGTTTTAAGTCCATATCGCCCATCTTTAATTCTTCTTTTGTCAAAGGGATTCTTAAAGGTTATCTGAAGGAAATATATATATATATATATATATATATATATATATATATATATATATATATATATATATATACACATACATACATACATACATACATACATACATACATACATACATACATACATACATACATACATACAATGTATGTATATGTGTGAAAAAGTTTGGAAGACATTTTGCTCTAAAGTGTTAATTTCCCTGATGTATGGAGACTTCTGGGACACCCTGTGTTATGCTTTAGCATTTTATTCGTGTAACATCAAGGCTTTTTGTCAGTAAGTTATTATATGATAAGATTGTCTGCTGTCTTTGAATCTTTCTTTTCTTTTCTTTCTTTATTTAATTTTTAAATATCTGCACTTCTGTCCTCATATGAGTTAAGGGCCACTGCTCACTTCTATCAGAGCTGTTATTGTTGTGGGGAAGTGGTAGTGCAGTGCCTGAGCTTCTGAAATCCCATCCTCAAGCTCTAAATTTAAAAAAAAATATAAGGTGTCATAGAGCCATTGTTAACTCGTTGAGGGACTCGTAACCCTCAGCTGCTTAGTTCTGTGCTTGGATGGTATTTTTGCTTCTAAAATAAAATAAAAAGAAATTAATCAACTACTGGGTGGTGTGATGGTGATACCATCCCCAAGCTGATTATTTTTCAGTAACATCACGTCTTAACATGTTTTCTTCCTCTTCTGCCACAGTGATTTGCAAAAGCGAACAAATTTTCATTTGTGAAAGAAAGACACACCATACTTAAAAAAAAAAAAAAAAAAAAAAAAAAAAAAAAAATTACTGTATAGTGACTTTTAATGTTCTGGAAAGTTCACAAAGGAAGTTTGTTCCTGTTATCACTTACACAACAGGTGTTCCCTCACCATCATCTCAAACATGACAGCTGGTCATGTTAAAGAACTTCTTTTTAATCCATCTGTATGGTGTCCTAGCTACAAGTCAGTTTGAATGAGCTGTTCTATAGGAAATATAATGTATTAGATTAATATCAATCTTGCATTGGGCACTCTAGTCAGAGCTACAGAAAGTTACTCTGACCAATCAGAATTAATAATGCAGCAGCACTGTGGTCTGAATAAATGTCATCAGGAAATTGTCCTGGAGTATGGAAATAATAATCAGTAAATAGTTCATTATGTGTTGTGAGCATCCTGGCAAATCCCATTTGTTTCACATGAGCATTATTGGAATTAAATGAATCACAGCATGTGTAAGAACCAACAATCATGTGGTTTGAAGTCAAATTGTGTTTGCAAAAAGAAAGGAAAAGAAAACGCCAGGCGCTCTAACCACGTAACATGAGCTTTTATTCCATGCATTGCAACGCAGTGATACATGATGTCTTCTGCCTTCTCTCTGCCATTGTGTAACAGCAGGTCCTGTGCACATGTTTGTGTCTAATTTGCACCATGCCTTGTTAATCTGTTCACAGCTACTCAGTTTACAGTCTGTGTTTTGTTTAACTTTCACAGTCGTCTGTAAGTCAATCACATCTGCTGCAGCTCTGTAGGATGTTTAGGCTCTTCATATCAAGTTAAGTCTGTGTCTTGCTTTATTTGTCCTTCATACTGTAGTTGCTTAAATGTCAGGTGAAGCGGTTTATCAATCCACTCTTGGATACATATTGAGCAATATGCAACAAGTGGGTGAGACACAATCTAGCATCGCTGCCTCACAGCTGTAGGGTCATCCAGTTGATCCAGTTTCTCCCTTGTGTTCATGTGGGTTTCCTCCCATGTGTTCATGGGTTTCCTCCCGTTTCAGTCCATTGAGCTCTCCAGTTTCCTCCCACCTCCCTTAAACATAGCAGTAGGTTAATTGGCTGTTCAAAATCGTGCCGACGTGTGAATGTGTTTGTGTGTAGAGTTTAACAGATTGATCGGTTTTGCCTATTAATTGGCACCGATAACCGATTGCTGGAACTATGTTTTTCCCGGTTGCGTCCCTTGTGGGAACAGCTGAGAATCCGCTGTCATTATACAGTACGAGAGCGGCGTCTGGAGGCAAAATGAAAACTATCACTGACAAATTTAGTTGTTATTTGAAATGTGTGTTTTTGTTTTTTTTGGATGTCTCTATTTTTATTTGTTATTTGAAGTGTTATTTTTTTGGTTCAGTTTGGAAGTATTTCTTTTTTTACTTTAATATTTATTAATATATTAATATTGATATGTTTTTCATTTAAAAAAGTACAGAGCATTTTTCATGGCACAGTCAGTACTGTTTATTTTTGTTATGAAGCTCAGCAGTATTTTACTTTTAGTGTTACGTTTTCATTCAGTATCAGTTTTTAAAACTGATCATTGCTTTAATCAGTTATTGGCAGGTACCGCCCAAATTAGAGGATTGGTGTCAGTAAAATCCACTATCGGTCAACCTCTATTTGTGCTTGGTGCTAGTGTCCCGTTAGGGGTGTATTCCTGCCTTATATGCCTCGTGTTCCCGGGATAGGCTCCAGTTCTGATGCAGTCCTGACCAGGATAACGTTCTTACTGAAGATGAACGGAGTCCAGATAGCATGCTGGTGGTCTGGTATAATTTAGAGCATATTTGAAACTGCACAGAGATTTTGCTTGTCATTTACCCTCTGATGTTACTTTCGGTAGTGTGTATGTGTATTTCCTCCTGCTTGTTCTGTTTAGACTTTAGGCTGCTTCCTCAGCAAGTGTCATTTCCTTTTCACAAGCTGCTGCAGTCAGTCACTCCTATCCAGTTTTTTTTTTTGTGTGTGTGTGTGTGTGTGTCTGTCCTGACTGGCCTTATCCCATTCCCTCCTGCTAATGGCCCCTCCTTCCTCTGATACACTCTTCCACTGACCCACCCATCCCCCTTCAGTCACACATCCATGCCACTTGAGGCCTTGCAGTCTGACTCAGTGGAGAAAGTTACTCCAGTCAGATGCATGTGTGTTTGTGCCAGACTTTTTCCTCTGATGAAACACACAGCTCTGCCCTGCTCTGTCTACACAGGAAGATCTAGCATCGATTGATCTCGGACTCTGAAGGTAACAATGCTCTTTAAGAGATATTTTAAGCAATAGTGTCTTGTAGCAGACCTGCTGTTTTCCTCCCGGCTCGACTGCAGAAACACTGCACTGCACTGCACCACTTTTAACAGGGCTGTCAGAGCTCTGCGAAACATGCTGAGCAGGGGCTTTTTTTCTGTTTGTGTACATGCGAGCTCAGCTCAACTTGCGCGATTTATCCCAGTAGGAGATCTGTGTGGTTTGCTTTGGTAAAGTGTAAGTTGAAGCTTTGTATTTCTTTGAATGTTGACACAGCTGAAGCGAGCAAACAGAAAAAATTGTGCTTGATGCTTTCCCAGGAATTTTTTTTTTTTGCCCCCCCCACTTGTCATGTAGCACGTTTCGGACAACGTTCGGTTCTTCTTATTTAAATGAAGGTTTCTTAAGGTCAAGGACTATATGGACTCTTGCTACATTTCAAGAGGGGACACTTTTTTTTTCCTCTTTTTTTTTTTTTTTTAAAAATTATTTTTTTATTTTTTTTTATTTTCTTGTGGTTGTTCCACCCCAGAAGACATAACAGTGCTTATCAGTCGAGGTTGAATGGCTCCAACTTCTGTTCTGTCTGCAAACAGCTTTAACAGTACTTGTGTTCATTTTGGAAATTGTTAATCCTAATTGGAATCTATATTTTCAGAGAAACGTCCTAAATTGGGATTTTAATGTACTCTGGTTGGTAACCTTAAGAGTACATAATGCTCTTTACTTTACTGAAGGACATAATTACCATTAATACCTTAAGGACCAGTGTTGTACCTTTTCGAGGTGGTGTTTACATTGTTAATACTGTTGGGAACACGAAGGGACATGTACAGTACCTTTTCCTGACAATTATAAAATTTAAATTTAGTGAGTTGTTTTGATCTAGATTATATCTGGGGACTGTCACTTCACTTGGCAAAGGCAAGTGAAATGCTTCCTTCCTCTTCAAGTGACCTTCAGTCCCTGGCTTTCTCATTTTATACAACTGAGCAGTTGAGGGTTAAAGGCTTTGCTCATGGGCCCAGCATCGACAACTTGGCAGTGCTGGGATTTGAACTCCCGACCTTCCGATCAGTAGTACAGCGTCTTATCCTCCTGAGTTGCATGCTCACTGGTGTCTGGTATCTGATATCTTGATGCTAAGCGGAAGTACTATGTTTTCCCAGCTGTCAAGCAGGCCTAGTATGGAGCGTCGATTTGGGAGGCTAAGTAGGCAGGGAACGTCAGAGGAACTCCCTGAGCTGAAGGAGGTGGCTGAAGAGGTGAGTTGCCAGATACCAGTGGTTTCTGTGGAAGATGTGGATGGAGCCGTTGAGGACTCCTTCGAGAATGAAGAGGAGAACGTGGGGAGGATGAGGAAGACCGCACAGGAAGAGGCAACAGACAGGGAGAAGGTGGCTCAGAGGCAGCTCATGGCCATCCGAGAGCTGGTGGACACGGAGAGGAACTACCTGAAGTACCTACAGATTTGCACAGTTACTATCCGCAGCAACCTACAGAAGCTACAGGTAGGTCCGCTTCTCAGTTTTCTTGTGACGTTTCATCTGATCATTGCTACATTCGATCGCTTCAGCACAGACAAATTAGACAGCCTCTATGTATCAAGATGTCTGGACTTGACTGTAATTACAAGTGTGATGTAAATATTAAGACTATTTTTCATCCAGTGAAGAAAATAGAATCAGAATATTAAACCTGTGCCTAGAAGTCCACTTGTATATATGTGCTGTTCTGTAGTTAATGTATAAGCTTCTAGCAGTGGCAAGAAAAAGTATGTGAACCTTTTGGAATTTCGTGGTTTTCTGTATAAATTTGTCATAGAATGTGATCTGATCTTCATCTAAGTCAAGGGTATTGACAAATATAATGTGTCTAAAATAATAACACAAAATAAATTATGATCCTTCATAACTTTATTGAACATACTCATTCAACATTCAAAATGGCAGTGGAAAAAGTAACTGAACCCTTAGAATTAATAACTGGTTGACCCCCCCACGGCAGCAATAACCTCAACCAGGCGTTTCCTGTAGCTGTGGATCAGACCTGCACTTCAGGAGGAATTTTAGCCCATTCTTCCTGGCAGAACTGCTTTAGCTCGGTCATATTCTTTGGACGTCTCATGAGTATGGCTCTCTTCAAGTCATTCCATAACATCTCTAGTGGGTTGAGGTCTAGGCTCTGACTCTGGCCACTCCAAACAGTGGATTTTGTTTTTCTGAAACACACAGTGGAGCATTCTGTTGTGGACTTGCTCCGGTGTTTTGGGTCGTTGTCCTGTTGCATCACCCAACTTCTACACAGTTTCAGCTGACGTACAGACATGCTCACATTATCCTGAAGAATTGTCTGATATACTTGGGATTTCATCTTTCCCTCAGTGATTGCAAGCTGGCCAGGCCCTGATGCAGCAAAGCAGGCCCAAATCATGATGTTTCTTCCACCATACTTTACGGTTGGGATGATGTTTTCATGATATGCCGTGCCCTTTCTACACCAGATGTAGTACTGTGTGGTTTTTCCAAATAGTTCAATCTTAGTTACATCAATCCACAAAACATTTTGCCAATACCGCTGTAGAGTGTCAGTGTGCTCTTTTGCAAACTTTAGGCGTGCAGCAATGTTCTTTTTAGTAAGCAGTGGTGTCCTGTCGTAGATACCCTGCTTGTTCAATGTTTTACGCATTGTAGACTCATGAACAGAGATGTTAGCCAATTCCAATGATGCCTTCAAATCTTTGGCTGTCATTCGGGGTTGTTTCTTTACCTCATTGATGAGTCTTCGTTGTGCTCTTGGTGTCATTTTGACTGGGCGCCCACTTCTTGGTAGAGTAGCAACAGTCCCAAAGTGTCTCCATTTGTAGAATGTATACCTAACTGTAGACTGGTGAATTTCTAAAGTCTTTGAAATCACTATGTGACCCTTGCCAGCTTTATGTAAATCAACAATTCTTGATCGTAGATCCTCTGAAAGCTCTTTTTGGCGAGGCATGGCTCACATAAGCGTGTGCTTCTTGTGCAGAGCAAACTCCAAAAGTTTGAGGGGTTTTTATCAGTCAAGGTAGCTGTAGTCCACACCTCCAAACTCATTTTCTTAACGAGACTCCAGGTGTGCTAAAACCTGACTCCAATTAGTTTTTTTTGAAGTCATTAATTCAAGGGTTCACATACTTCTTCCACAGGCACTGAGTTTTTTTTTATGTTTTGTTTTGTTTTTTTTTTTTTTTTTTTGGTTGTTCTCAATAAAGACATGAAAGATCTGAATTTATTTTGTGTATTTTTTTTTTTTTTAGACACATTATATTTATCAATACCCTTGACTTAGATGAAGATCAGATCACATTTTATTACAAATTTATACAGAAAACCATAAAATTCCAAAAGGTTCACATACTTTTTTTTTGCCACTGTATGTATGGAATAAAACAGGATGAGGAAGTTATTTTAGAATAACAGCATAGCCTGATCTGTTTTATTATTGTTATATTACAGCAATTTGTCAGTGCTAACATTTTTTTTTCATTTATGAAAATACATGTGTTCCATTTAATACTGTAGGGCTTCTGGAAAACAGGTTAGTTCCTGTTATTGCTTATACTATAGCAGTGGTAAACACTTATTCCTTCGCCAGCCTCGCTGTTACAAAACACTGACAGTGGAGCCTCCTCAGATGCAAAAGCAAAATCCTTAAATGGAAATAAACATTTCCTTAGGAAAGATTTCTGAATATCAAGAATTACATGCATTTATTTAATCTGTTTATGTGAAGCGTCTAGGGCTGCAACTAACGATTATTTTCAGAATCGATTAGTTGGCCGATCATATTTATTTATTTATTTTTCGATTAATCGGATTGGGCGATGAATCGGATTAGATAAATTATATCTAACTTATTTTATAGTATTTATGCATTATGTTTATGGATTTACAAAAAGCACCGAATTAAACTACAGTCCTACGTTAAAATTAAAAACTCACTTTCACTGCACCTTGTGGTTTCTGTTACTTGCTGTCTTTAGACATATAATTTAACTTTTTATCATAATGTTTTAATTACACGTTACAGATCTTGCTCGCACTCTCACTGCATCTACGCTGCGCGTGATCAGCAACGCGGCCTCTTTACTAACACATCACTTCCGTTATAATAAACGACAGAATTTACACTGCTAGCACAAAAAATACAGCATATAATCACAATAAACTAAGATTAAACTAAAGCAGCTTGCACCATTTTCCCTGCCCCTTACACACAGTGGAGCATTTTGGATATAAACAAAAGTTTGTCCTCATGCATCAGTTTGATTTCCCTGGTGTTTAAAATTCTCCCCTGCCTTAGAGGACTTGGAAGTTACACACTTTCTTCCGATTTTGCCTTCGTCTGATGGTGACTGAGGTCATGTTGGGAATAAAAGGTAACACTGACTTCTGGTTGATTAAAAAAAAAAAAAAAAAACAGCTAGTGTTATATTTTAGATGATACTACCTTTCTAAAATCCACACACTAGACGGTAGTGCATAGTGTAAGTGTACAGTACTTCATTTGGGACACAACTTTGGTATTTAATCTCCGAAGCTTGTTTTCGGAACAGAAGTAATGTAATGAGTAAACATGCCCCGTGCCGCGCGCATACCAGCTAATCTATAATGAGATTCGTTGACAACGATTTTCATAATTGACTATTATCGATTTTTATCAATTAGTTGTTGCAGCTCTTGAAGTGTCCTTCATACAAGTCCCTGTGTACACTTTTGCTATAGAAATGATTCCATAGTGTATGAGGACAAGTGTGTTAATAGAATCCTATGCTGCACTAGCCTCAGTGTTGCTGTTTATAGAAGATTAATCAACACTGTCTGACTAATCAGAATTGAGAATTCAAATTCAACAGCACTGTGGTATAAAATGTTACATCATAAACCTTCTGACCCCTGCAGCCCCCACTGGTCAATCTGGATGGAATGTTCCAGAACATTGACAAAGTGATGGACGTATCCGTTCGACTCCTGAGCATCCTGGACCAGGCACATATGAAACCCAGTGATCCTAAGTACCTTGAAACTCTCTGTAAGTATTATAGGAAAACTAGACTGTCAAGTTCAAGTTCCTCAGCATGCTTTCTGTGCACTGGCTGCACTTACAGTGTTGATGTGGAAAGTGTAGGTATTTAGAAATTCTTGGCATTGTAGAACAAACAGGAATTTCAAGTTCAAATTCTTCTGAGTACTCGCTCATCTTTCTGATTCACACCCATCAGACTTCAGCCTTATGAGATGTTTGATTGGAATGTACCAAATTTAGCTCTGACACACTCTGAAACCTGCAACGTAATGATGGAGTTGCTTAAGAACCTTTAGAATGTACAAAGGTTTTCAGAAGGCATAGGTGCTGTCTGCATACCGGGGGTGGTGGTGGTTGGAGAGAATAAGCTATTTTAAGTGTTTTTTTTAAAGTGTTTTTTTCCCCCCATATTATTTTTGACAATTATCCTGGCAACACTTATTGTACTTGTAGTCAAAAGTCTGCTCATTTCACCAAATGCATATATGTGGATTACCTTCATTTGTACACATATGAAGAAGAAACATGTTGAAATACATATGTAATTATTTTGAAAATGCAACCAAAGGACACAAAGAAGACAGAGAGAATTTCTCGATTTCTTTCAACATTTAATTCAACTGCAAATATCGCAGCCTTCCTTTGAACACTTAACTTTCCTAGCTTTGTTGGCCCTGTAAAATTGTCTAATGAAGTTTTTGTAGTCCAACAATCCCAGCATCCCATCCATCTTGCTGCAGACTTCCAGGAGACCATCAGTCAGCCTGTTTCTCAGTGGGGTCTTGACCTAAAAATGAAACTGATTTTAAAGGTGTAGTCCAGAATCCTGGCTAAAGATTGTTGCCGCACAACCCGCAAGTGTTTGGAGAAGAAGAAAATGGAGGAATGTATGGAAGTCTTTACTCAGTTTCATGTAAAAACCTGATAAACGCATTTTTACAGAAGACTGCTTTGATGGGGGCCAATCTTCTAATAACTGGTGCCAAGCTTTGCAGGAATAAATTAATGTCATCTTCCCTGCATTGCTCTCTGTGCCCCCCCCCCCCCCCCCCCCCCCCCCCGCCTCCTTAGCTACCAGGTATCTTTCCACAAAGTCTGGTGTCTCTGGCCACTTTCTTTATTTTTGTTAACTTGACCGAACAGGTTCAGAACTTGTAGTGGAACTATACCTATAATGCTTATGACTTTAATAAGATATTAAACTCCCCATTGATTCTCATTTTCTCTGCAATTCCTTGCCACAGAGCTTCTTTTTTGTCAATGTTTTTGTAGTTGCTGTGACTTTTATAAAAAGTTCTCTGTTCTCAGACACCAATGATGATAAGAACTCTACATCCATTCTCTTCTCTCTTCCGGAATACTTTTCTTCAGTGTTTACACTGTTTTCAAAACAGCTTTCTGTGCTATAGTGCCACCAGTCTCACCATATTGTGCAACAGCAGCGGCGCCGGGCACGTGATCTAAAGCTCAAATGTGATTGTATGGCCCGTTTCATCGTGGAGTGACGGGGGAAAAATCGGCACACTGGTCGCGCCTGGTGTGAATAGCTCCATAGGGATCTATGTTTCGACTCGAGCGTTATCAACGTTGTACATTCGTGTTACTTAATCACGCTTGGTGTGAAAGGCCCTTAAGGCTGTGTTCACACACAATGCCTTTTTTAAAGTGATCAGCACCTGTTTTACATAATAATCCTATGGATTAAAACTCCGAGTTTCTTTTGGGATGCTCTCAACTGTATTTTGGAACAGTGTTTTTTTTTGTTTGTTTGGTTTTTTTTTAATATGAAAAAAGTGGTTTTCATCGGAAAAAGATGTTACGTGTAAACACAGCCTAACTTTGTTTAGCTACCAAGCTATGTTAGATACTAACATTAGTTCAGTCAAGGAATCTTTATGTAACTTCAACTAACTAGCATCACTGACTAACATAACTTAATTAGTACATGAATATCTATGTAAGTTAGCTAGGCTGGCTAACTCGCTGTCGCTATTGTTAAGAATTACTCCCTAACAAAAAATAATGTACTTAATTTATGTTGACGGTACTGAGAAATATCCAATCAGCTGTTTGATTAGCTTGACGATGTCAACACCAATCACTCAAACGTTCGTCCAAACACCGATTGTTGATTGGCAGGTCTTTCCTGTTGCCAGCTTACCTTTCCATTTGAGATCAAGCCACCTGTCTGTTTTTTTGCCAGCACAGGGAACTCTCACTGTTGTTTTTACATTCATTCTGATATGTCGCCTAAATGCCTTTTTACATAAATTCAGATTAAGGTCCTCTGCAAAAACACTTATGCACTGTGCTTAAGCCTTTCTATGCTAGGGAAAACCCTGGGTGTAGTAAACGGATACCCTAAATTTAGGTTGGAAATGAAACCCATTTTTATCAGCCATGACAGGAAAGTTACCTCGTTTTTAAGACTCGAGCCATTCCTTTTAACTTGATGGTGAGCAGATTAAAAGAATTACTGCCAATGCCAACCTTAATTTTCACTCTCCTTTTTCGTAGGTGGTTCTTTCCTGCATATGTCAGAAGACATCGAGATGGCGTACAAGGAATATCTGACCAACTATAATAACATCACTGCTATAGAGGAAAGCTATAAGCAGAAGGAAGCCCAGTGGCTCGAAATGGAGAAAGTCATCAAGTCCTCTGTGTAAGTTGCTGTCACACATCGAGTGTTCAGTTTACAGCCTTTTATCACCTTGGAATCAATGAGTTGGCTGATTTGTCTGTCAGTACAAACACCTCTATATAGGCCTGTCACATTTATTATGTAATCTCATAAAAGCTAATGTTTTGAGCTGAAGAAGATTATATGAAGTGATTTGTACATGTTTCCATCGAAACAAATGAAGTTTATTCTTCATTATTACAACATTTACTTAATTACAACAGCGTAGTACATTTATTCATTTATGTACTTTTATTCTAGTAATGTAATTGAGTATTTCAATAATGAATAGTTATTTGTCTTTTCCTTTTGTAACTTTTTTATATGGTAGACAACTTTCACTCACATTAATGTACTACATTGATGCACTACTGCTGTGAATATACTATAAAGGTATCTTAAATTAACCAACTCAATTAAAATCACAGTTTAATCACAGTTGTGTGTACGGCAATTAATTGCCAGTTCAAGTTTCCTAATCATGACAGGCCTATCTGAGTTCTTCCTGAGTACTTACGTCAAAATTTGGAAAAAAAATGAACCAGAAATAATAGGAACATTTTATGCTTTTCTACATAATATATGGCACAGAAGACGGTGTTGCTCATACCTCCATGGTACCCGGTTTGATCTTGCGCTTGGGTTCGATTTTTGCATGTTGTCTTCATGTCCATGTAAGCTTCGGGGTTCTCTGGTTTCTTCCCACCTCCCAAAAAAAACATACTTTTAGGTAGATTGGTGTTGCCTCTAGGTGCGTGTGCATGGTGACCTGTGATGCGCTGGCATTCCATCCAGGGTGTATTCCTATGTTCTTTCCAGTATTCCCAGGATAGGTTCTGGATCCTGGCACCGATAAAATAGTTACTGTACATGAATGCATTATACTTGCATATCCCTGGTATGAAATGTTCAGTTCACCATCTTATATTGTTAATACAGCACATTAACATCTTTCTTTTCTTATTGTCTCTCTCAGACCAGATGTGAATGCCTCCACTCTCAGCTTCTTCTTGGTGATGCCGGTACAGAGAATTGCCCGCTACCCCCTGCTGCTGCAGACCATACAGAAACACACTGATACCCAGCATCCTGCCTACCTCCTGCTGGAGCACACCGCGCACACCGCCGTCCAGCTCAACTGCAGGATTAACGAGTACAAGCGCTTCCGTGAAGTAGGTGAGGACCTGACTTCAGTTCTGGAAACATTTACAGAATCAACACAGTTTTTTTATTTTTTTATTTTTTTATTTTTATGTAAACATGGTTGGCTATTGGTTATTCACAAGAAAGAACTTTTATTATATATATATATATATATATATCTCACTGTTGTTGTGGGGGTTTTTTCATCACATAAAGCTGATAAGTACAAGAAGACCGAAACCCTGACCATCAAAGACAAGATCAACCGACTGAGTGGTCACAGCATTGCTAAGAAGACAGCCAGACTGGGCCAGTACATTAAACATGAAACTGGTATTGTACCAAAGGTATCGCACACTGTTTACTAAAGCGTTCATATAATATGAAGTGAGATTACGCCCTATTGTGAAACAGCTTAATCTTAAACAGCATAGGCTTTGTCTTTCTTGGGATTGGTGTAAATGAGTCTGATGGGCAATCAGATATATATATGCATACCGTATTTAACACTTCACACGTTGAGACTTGGAATCACTTTGCTGAAAAATACTATGGAGTTTAAAAGCCTTGCTGTTTATATACATTTAGAACACACTGTGAGTGCGATGATGATTCATATGTTTTTTTCCTCTATTGACTGTAGGTAAAGGATGAAGAGTTTGATGCCCTTGCAGGCTTTTTCTTTGTTTTGGAGAAAGGTGTCACAGAGCTGCAGGCCAACATGGCAGCCTATCTCAGCCATCTGCAGGTAGGTAAAGAATTCCAACATCCTTTTAAAAACTCTTACTTTACTATGATTTTTATTGCCCTATATCCTGACATTAAAGTAATATCTGTTTGCATTTGTATTGCTTGGTGTTTTGCTTTTGCTTCCATTGCTGTTTTAGCCGGTGATGAGGCTCACCCCAGGACGAAGGATCTGGAAAATCCTGTGGTGTTGAATTTGTCACATCTGTGTGTTCTGATAGTGTAGTGGTATAGTACAATGTTCTGAGCTGTGAACTGTTTTTATTACAGAGGTTCCTCAGCTGTAGTCCAGAGGAGGTTGACTTGGACCTGGAGGGCGAGAAGGCCGCCCTCTTTTCAAAGGAAATTTTTGTCGCACTCAGGCAATGGATATTCCCCGTTTATGTGAGTAGTCAGATTATACATTTATGATAATAGGGGTCAGCGTGTCATGTTGGCCAATCTTCAGTTTCAGTTTTAATGGATTTACTGGACAGCTAATGAAAAAGCCGAAGATGACAAGGAATCTTAGGAAGAAACCTTGAAAGGAACTGGGAATCAAAATTTTAGCCTGATTTGTGGTTGTTGTGTGTTTTTTAAAGTATTTTTAGAGCTGTATTAATCTCACAATTTCAAAAATGTATTTGGAAAATAGGTTTGCAATATTGGCTATATGTTTTATATATTTTTTTTCTATATTGTTTTCATTTCCCATTTGAGGGTTATTGGTAACACATTTTTCTGTGCCAGAAGTTAGCTCTGCCACACTCAGAACCTGTTCAGCTTAATTATTGCAGTCTTCCTTGTGTTTTGCTTGAGATAAAGTTTGTTGATTATCTATTCCAAAGCTTTTAACCCATTCAGACCCAACACACATCCAGTCCTGTAAATGGGGTTATGCGCTATATAGTATATGTATAAATGTACCCTTGGTTCCTGCAGGAAGGCCGACTGAAGACTCTGGTATTCAAACCATTGTCCTCTCTACGTGAGCTGATGGCCGGGCCACACAACCTCATCCGCAAGAGACAGGACAAGCTGCTAGATTTCGAAATAATTGAGGAGAAGAGTAGCTTGAACTATGATGAGCAGGCCATTGCCAACACCTACAAGACTATTAACACACTGTTGGTCAACGAGCTGCCTCAATTCAATGCCAAAGCCATGCAGCTGCTGTGGGCCACTCTGGGTACCTTCAGCTGCCTGCAAAAGGACCTGGCTATGGACATGGAACTGCTCGCCACCAGCTTTACTCATCAGGTTGGTAGAGGAAGGGCGAGTGGGGAAAAACAATGGCTTTTGTAATGAGTTTATGCATAGCATGGGGTGTCCAATTCCCATAATCCTGTAAGTCAGAGAAACAGATGGTCTTTGTTTTGCACTCTGTTCCAGTTAGTAGGAGCTTAGCTGGATATAGAGCTTCACATTTTACTACACTGGTGTAAAAAGAAAAAGCCCTGATACATTCATATGACCAGGTTACACACCTCTGACAAGGTGGAACCCACCAACCAGGAAACACGTCTCGACCAAGAGGCTGAATACAAATGTTATGATTTTATCTTTCTCTCTCTTTTCTTTATACAGCTCCCACACACTCATCTAGACAGCAATGCATTCTGGGAGTGGGCAGAGAGGTCAGTGCTGGAGGGTGCCAGGAAGCTGGAGACGCTGTGTCAGAGTGTTCAGGATGAGCTCAATGCTCCCATTGTGCAGGTCCGTCCCAGCACAGAGCCCGGTTATTTGTCCATGCTGTGTGGGTTACAGCGTGTCCACCCTTAACTTATTATGGAGCTTGTGAGCCATAGTAGAATGTTGTAGGAAAATGGGCTCAGTAGAGCCATTCACCTTGAATTAGCCAGCCTAAGGGTCATGTGTTTCAGATGAGCCCGCCCATTAAGCAAACTTCTCTCCAAGTCAAGCACTTCTATTTTTACAGCTGGGAGCAAACATCTGTCGTCTATTTGTACAACTCCTTTTAATAAGGAACATATGACCAGGCTATGAGAAAGATAGCAAAGTATGTGTCTTAAAATGCAGTTCTATTCCTTTTCCTTATTCCTTAAATTTTATTTGAACAAAATAAGTAAACATGACAGTTGTCATTATTCATAATTGGTGTGACTCTCCAGTTTGTTAAATGCCATTACTTCACTGTCTGTGGTTACTGATGGTGGATGTAAGGTCATTTCTTCATCTGATGAGAATGTTGAACAGGCAGATTTTGACCGATGAGTTGCTTCTGATCCGTTCAGCATAGTATCAGAGCGTCCTTTCTAACCCATAGCTTATGTTTGTTGCTGTCATTTATACTGACATCTTCATATGCAGGCCTTGAATGACCAAAGTCTAAGTCCTGTGTATGATCGGAGCCCTGCTTTATTTCATGGACATATAGAGATAATTATTAACTTAACAGCTGACTGGTCTATTTGCACACCATTTTTGGAGGACAGGAGCATTTAAAGATGTTTTCTAATTATGTGTCCAAGACATCCAGCTGCACCAAATGAACAACTCAAATGCCATGTTGCATGAGTAGTGATGTAATATCTGTACTGTATTTTGTAGTTTGGCAGGAGCTTGCAAGACTGTGGCTTTGACATGGTGTCATGGGCAATAATTACAACAGGGAGTCAGATACATTATGCTAAACACATAACATTACCATACCCAGTGACAAAGCTTTAGTTGACAGTTCCATAACTTATAATTATTTGCATTTGTTTGACAAAATAAATAGCAGTGACACCACTGATACTTCATAAATATCATTTTGAAATGTGATTTTGCCACACTTGTATGTGTATGTGCTTTTGTATGACTGGCTAAGTCCATTACTTTCCTTGACTATAGCAGTGTCTTGTGTATGAGAGTCAGGTACATTATTCCCATTAGCTAAAAGCATAGCATCATGAAAACAGTAACAAGCTTCCCAGGTTCACAGCAGTAAGAAATAAGGAGGGTTGGGGTGGGGGGGTCATCAACAGGGCGACGTGGTGGTTTTCATTTCCACTAGAAGATTTTCCAATAATAAAACACCATGAAGTGTTTTATTCCTCTTATAACACAGCAGTTTTCCAATGAATTCAATTTAAAATGTATTAATATGGGACATGTAATACTTATAATTTAAGACATATAATTTATAGTTACATTTAATACATTCTGGAACATCTATGAGACAAATTAGTTCCTGTTATCACTTACATTATATCAGCCAGTCTCCCCCCGCCCCCCTTGACATAAATAAGAGAAAAAAAGATCGCAAAGACCGGACAGCACAAACTCGTCCGTCCTGAAGACTTTCTTGTGGCGAAAAAGTGAAGACATTACATAAACGTCTCCTTACAGAAAGCTTCTCCATATCAGTGATTTTAGATGTTTTAAAAGAAATAACAGCATGTTTTTTAAACCATTTATTATTAGTCCTAGATATAGACGATGTGTTATGGTATAATAGTATTACAGTTGAAATCAAAATTATTCAACCCCATTGCAAATCAGGTTTGTCAGATTTTACAGGCTTTTAGCTGTTTGCGATGAACAAATCATACAAAAGCAATTGAAATAGTTCAACACAACGAATGCTTCAAGTGGTTTCCCCAAATTCAACTGAAAATGCAACTTATAATGACTTTCTCCAGTTTCAAATTATTCAACCCCTTCATGGAAAGCATCTTTAGTACTTAGTGGAGCCCCCTTTTGCTGTTATGACCTGCTGCATACGAGATGCATAGCTTCTGGCAGCGTTCCTGAGGAATCTTAGCCCATTACTCATGAGCAACGGCCTCCAGTTCAGTAATATTCTTGGGTTTGTATGCTGCAACCGCCTTCTTCAAATCCCACCAGAGATTTTCTATGGGGTTCAAGTCAGGTGACTGTGATGGCCCTGTAGAATCTTCCAGGACTACTTCAGCAACCAAGCCTTGGTGGAATTTGAGGTATGCTTGGGATCATTGTCCTGTCGGAAGGTCCAATGACACCCAAGCTACAGCTTCCTCACAGACGGCATGATGTTTTCTCCTAGGATTTCCTGTTACTTCAATGAATCCATCTTGCCTCCCACACGCTGCAGGTTTCCAGTGCCAGAGGATGCAAAGCAGCCCCAGAGCATCACCGAGCCACCACCAGAGTGTTCTTTCTTCATTCTTCTTCCTTCAGACATACCGCTGATCCATCATGCTGAAAAGTTTTGTTTCATCGCTCCACAGAACAGAATCCCAAAAGGTCTGTGGCTTATTTATATGATTTTGAGCCGACCTTTCTTATGCTTTTGGGTCAGTAGTGGTGTACGTCTTGGAGTTCTGGCATGGAAACCTTCTGCGTTTAGTACGTGCCTTAATGTGCTCACTGAAACCTCAGTGCCTGTTGCCACCAAGTCTTGCAACAGGTCTTTTGCAGTCACTCGAGTGTTTTTCACAACCTGCCTTCTCAGAAATCTGGTTGCAGCCGTTGATGGCTTCCTTTTTTCTGCCCCATCAAGGTATTTCATGGATTTTCTGCCCCTAGCCAGTTCAAGTATTTCATGTGTTCCAGCGCAAGCACACCTGATGCAACTAATGAAACCCTTGATTAGTTGCATCAAGTGTGTTCCAGACAACACCTGTTTTGCATATTTGTGCTGTTGTGAGGGATTCTATTCAGGGGGTTGAATAATTTTGAAACTGTTAATCATTATAAATTGCACTTCCAGTTGAATTTGGGGAAACCACTTGAAGCATTCCTTGTGTTGAACTATTTCAATTGCTTTTGTTCGATTTGTTCACTGCAAACAGCTGAAAGTCTGTAAATTTTGACAATAAACCTGATTTGCAATGGGGGTTGAATAATTTCAATTGCAGCTGTATAGTAACCTGTGCATGTTTTTTTTTTTTTTTTTTTTTTTTTTTTTTTTTTTTTTTTTTTTTTTTTTTCTTTGATAAAATAAGTAACAGTGACACCACTGTCCTTCTGTCCATGGAGTTGTGACAACACTGATAACAATGTATGTGTGTGTGATTGTGAGTTTTGTGTGTGATCCATCAGCCTGTTGTCACAGTGTCTGAGAAGCGTCTGAAACAGTTGATGGACAGACATGGCACAGAAAAGCTCTACCAGCTGGTCGGCCCTGTGGTGGCTACGCGTGACCTTGACCTCAACCTGAGCAAAGGTGAGCTGGTGGCTGTGATCAGTGAAATGGACACACGAGGGGACAGACGCCGCTGGCTGGTGGATGCAGGAGGTATTCATTATTCATTTGTTATCGTTCAATACAACACTAATAGCAAGAGTGCATGAAAGGCAGATCTAATAAAAACATCTGTGCAGACCAGCTAACATGTAAGGTGACAAGAGACATCGAGACAAATGAAGAGAACATGACTTGAATGTTCGAAGAACTCCACATTGGTCCTTTATTCTATGTAATGTATTGATGTGCATTTCTAGAACAGCATGTGCTGTTTCAACAAACTTCCTGATAGTCAAATGTTTTGAACCTGGAGTGTCTTAATTTTTGTTACAGCTTCATCACAGGTAGACAAAATCAAGCAGCAAAGAAATAAGGAAAAATATTAAACACATGTTGCAGAATAGACATTAATGTTTGTATGTAAGAATTTATCTTATCTGGCCACTGTAAGAACTGAATGAGACTCTGAGTGAGTGTTTTATTCAAGGCCAGACACTTTTGGGGGGGAAAAATTGTTATAGATAAGACTTATAGACCACGATAGTGTTAAGGGATAATAGACTGTGTCTAGACAGTTTATAGTAAAATAAAAAGCCACACAATTTTTTTTTTTTATTTTTTTTATTTTTTATAAAACAGTCCACTAATTTGATTGGACAAGCGACGTTCCAAAGGTACTAATATATCAGCCCTGGTACATTTCACCGTTCGTATCACTCCACTTAACTGTGAATCCTTACATAAAATTCCTGTTCTAGCAATAGAAACTGTCAGTACACTTCCTATGAGCTGTCAATCATTGTGTGTGTTGCATGGCAACACACAATGCTCTATGCAGCTGTAGCTTCTTTGGGCGCTGTTTTCATTGATGGAGCAAAAAGTGAACAAAATATTTGGCCATATTGTGTCTGAGGCGTCAGTTACTTGACAATTTCTTGTTTATAGAAGTTTGTATAAAAGCAATGTCAGACTTGCAGTCGTGCTGTTGTACTGAATATCAGCACGGCTGTGAGTACCTGTGGCCTCATGCCTACAGCTGAGCTCATATTCAGTACGACAGCACTCTTGCTTGTGTGATATTGCTTAATTATACACACATATAATTAAATATATACATACCTGTGACTGCATCACAATAATTGAATTCTGTATTAACAAGCCAGGGTTTAAACCAGTAACTGTTGTTACACTTAAGCCATTGTTCTGTCTGTAAAATACCCTAATCTTTGCCTGTTATGTTAACCATGGCCTACTGTTAACAGATTACTCTCTGTGGTGAAAGAATTGTTTATTGTGAATCTTATTAATATAATAAGTGTCATTTATTTATTGAATGCTGAATTTTATTAGCTTGTTTTGGTGCCCTTTCATGTGTCTCAGAACACCATTACCTGTAAGACGTGCCCTGTCCTGGTTTACTGTTTTAATATAAGGGTGTGTCTACTACTATCATATTTTCTCAAATGATTAATTTTTTACTGTGGTTGTATTATTTGTCAAAAATAAAAGTGGGATTTGTTTTTCTTTTTTTTTGGTTAAGTGACTGGATATAAAGTACAGTTGTTTTGTTATTTTAAGTTAATCCATTTTTGTGGCACTAACACTGCTTTAATGAGTGTTGTTTGAGGTGTTTTATAATATCAGCAAGGACACCTACTGCTCATTTGCTGTAATTGCACTAGCTTACATGTGGGGTTTTTTTTGTTTGTTTTTTGTTTTTTTTCTCCCCCCCTTTCTCCCTGACAATCATTATGTATGTATACATCTAAATCTGTTTGTCTTTTCAGGTCCCAGGGGTTATGTTCCAGCATCGAAGCTGATTCGCTACAACACTGTTGGCATGGCACAGCCTCCTCCTCCTTCTCCACTTCTCAGCGCCACATCCAGTGGTCCAGGAACAAGGAGGCACTCGTACACACCAGGAATTCAGCCTGTCATCACCATGGCTACACCCTGCTTCCAGGTGAACAACCCAGACACTGCTGTAAGCATTAAGTGCCAGGATATGGGTGCCGGCCAGTTACTTGGTCTGATTTATGTGTCGGAGAGATGGAGAGCTGAAGAGATCGATGGTGATGCTGCTCCGCCTTGAGAGCATCAATCATGAAGAGAGACACGTATGCACACTTGGACAAATGTAAAAGAGTATGCCTACAGTGTGTGAGCTTTGCGTAGCAGTAGAATATCAGCACAATAAAATCACAAGCACAGAAATAAGCAGCACGGCCTTGCCAGCCATTTTAGATTTTAATTCTCCATGGTTACGTACTCGCACTGAATTATTCATTCATGTGCTTTGGCTGTCAAACAGCATATTATTTGGCCAGCTTGTATTGAGAAATCTGAAGCCAGGATGAGTTCCTCTCTATCTGGGTGGGTGTAGGTGTGAGCATGAGATTTATGGCAACTGTGACAATCAAAGTGTGGCCATTTTTCCCCCTCCTTCTTCTTTCCCCTGACAGAGTCATTAATCATTAGGCCATTAAACACAGCCAGGCAACATCCAATTTCGTAGATGAGTTGTATCCTTCACCTTTGTAAGCTCAGGTGAGGGAGGTTAATAATTTGCCAACAAGATATCATCTATTTAAAAACTGTTTGTTTGGTGAGGCGGTTTAGTGATGCAGCAGGTAGTGTTGGTGTGCTTCTGATCCCGAGTTTCATGACTCTTTCTGCAGTTGTCTGTGTAGGTTTGCTTTGGGTATTATGGGTTGCTCCTCTAGATTATATACTCTGTGTGTGTGTGTGTGTGTGTGTGTGTGTGTGTGTGTGTGTGTGTGTGTGTGTGTGTGTGTGCGCGCGCATATGCATGTGATGCATTGACATCCCTTCCAGGTTGTACTCTCACAACCTGTGTTTCCACAATAGGCTCCAGATCCAACGTGGCCCATGATTACAGACAGTGAATAAATGCATGCATTAATACATTTTTCTTAGATTGACGTATAATTTGTAGTAGACATGGGTCCATGTATTGGCCACATGGGGGCGTGCTTAATCTTCATTATAATTTGTCTGAGTCTTGCACCAGTTTAAGAACAGCAAATAGGTCAGTGTTTATCATTATGATGTATGTTATGAAGTATAAAACCAGAATAGAGCAAGTTCACACGGCAACCGTGAAACTCCCTGCTGCATTTCACTCCAGAATCCACCTTTTTTTTTTTTTTTTTCTTTCTTCTTTTTTTTCCTTTTTTAACTACAAAAAGGGGGGGAGATTAAACATGATGGATTGTTCTGTTCAGGGAAAATATTAATGACAGGATGGTGTGATTATGTCCTCATTATTTTTCAATAATAGCACATCCCAAAATGTTTTATTCCTCTTGTATCATAGTAATTTGCCAATGCTAATTTAAAAAAAAAAAAAAAATTTTTTTTAAAGAACCCATACTATAGTTACATTTAATGTTATGAAACTCCTGTTCTCACTTGTATTATAACAGCTATAAACAGCCATTCCGTCACCAGCCTTTCTTTTCTCTCTTGAAGTTAAATAAGGCAACAAAATGCAGCTTGTGGAGTTAAGGAAGCTCTGAAGTCCTGAAGACTTTCCAGTGATGAAAAAATTAAGTTACAGCGCTAACTCTGACTGTTACAAAAACCCTGACACTGGAGACTCTTTGGGGGGGGGGCTAAATAAATGTCTTCTCACAGAAAACTTCACCAGATTAATGATATTGAATCAGTTTGTGGTAACCACAATAAAATTCCCCGGCCGTTAGTATTACTGCGTCACATTTAATTATCTTTAAAACTGTGCGTAATTATCGTGATTTGTAAAAACTCGCGGTAAATGCTAGGGAGGTAACGAAATTTCAGCCGCCGAAAATGCCATTTTCGGTTTTTTGCCGAAAGAGAGAAAAGGTTGAAAATATGAGCCGAAAATATATGCCACCACTACCCACCCCACAGTGCTCAACACTTATCATTGCATTGCAACATTACTAGATCCGTGATTTAAAGAATTTTACCTGTGCACGCTACTTTTTCTCCGCATCTGCAGTGATGATACAGGCAGAGCTGGATGTGATGAATGCATCTGCAGTGATGAATGCATCTGCTGAAGGATCAATGCGTAGCACAAAGCAAAGTGCGCCAGAGAAACGGGTGCGTACAAGTGATGAGGCGCAAACTCCCTCACTTTCTGACATGTTTGACGAGTCTACAGGAAAGCGCCCCAATCCATAGGAGTGCGGCAACAAGCGCAGCTACGCTTTCTGTTGCTCGTGCAGATTGCACGCAGGTATTTATCTGCCCCAAGCACCTGATCTCCTGCCAGAAAGCTGAACAAATTTTGTTCTTGAAGAGAAACCTGCCACTTTTGCTTCAGTAGAAAGCTGAAGAATTGGCTATCGTGTATAGCAATTGCATTCAAATTCGTGTAGCCCCGCAAAGCTTTGTTCTTGACTTGAGGCTACATCTGTGGTTTACAGTTTGAGTGTGGTTTTAGTTCTATTGCTGCTGTTTTTTGTACAATAATCTTTAATTAATGTGGAAATCTGTTTACATAAACAGAATAGTGGCGTAGTTCATTACTTGACTGCTGTTTTGCAGATGATAATAGTTTTCTAGAACTTTACATTATTTGGATATTTGGATTAAAAAATCTGTTAAATTTGACTTGTTACAGAACTGAATTAAGCATAATATATTTAATATTATTTTTGGTCTAATATTAATACAATTACATAACAATTAATATTATTAACAATTAATACAAAAAATAACTATTTTAAAATTGGTTTTAAAAGATAAATTTTTGGTTTCGGCCCAAAATTTTCCTTTCATTGCATCATTAGTAAATGCTGTCCACACACCCAGCATTGTTGGTTTTTGGGCGTGAAAACATGGCATAAGGCAGCGACAGTGCTTGAGAATTTCCAACCTTCCAAGAGGACCAAATCCGAAGTGTGGTCATATTTTGGATTTTATTAAAAATGCTGAGGGAAACGTAATAGAAGATGCTAACCCTGTCTGCAGAGTTTGCCAGAAGAAAGTTGTTGTGAAAAGGTGTTTTGGTGCTTCGTTGGCGCTTTCCCCTCTTTTCCCCACGCTTATAAATCGCTTATGAAAGCCTGTGCGGCTGTGCACATTTCACTTTCGCATACCAATTAGCGACAATTCAGGGTCAATTGCTTGAATGGTGGGTTTATTATCATTCTTAATGAAAAACACAACAAGAACAAAACAGTACAATGACGAACTTGCTCATATAAACCAAATCTTCCGCCATCGTCTTGTCAGTCAGCTCGCATCACTCTCGTCATGTGCTAAATGAAATCTGACTCCTGCTGATTTGTGTTGCAACTCCGACCCGTTCGGCTAATGCTGAATTGAGCAGATGCACTCAAATTTTAATTGTTGTCTGTTCTCTAACTGAACTAAATTATTTTTATTACTATAAAAAAGCAAAACGACAGTGGGGGCTTTGCCGCAGAGGGCAAGTGAAGTAATCAGTGTGCAGCCCGAACACCGTGTAACACCGGCCATCACAGCAAGCCTAGTGACAACCATCCATCACTTTATAGTCAAATATAAAACCTGTGTAAATAAAGTTTGTGTGCGTGTCAGTACTTGTACAGTGTCAGCACATTTTAACAATACCGTGATAATACTGATAACCATGATAATTTTGGTCACGATCATTTTCATACCGTTACATCTCTGTTAATTGTTGTTGAAATGATAGGTTATCAGAACGATCCCATTATTCTTTAACTCTTGCTGCTGCAACTAATGTTAGAGCTCTGTTACAGAAAATTAATCTTTTCCTTCTGACCAACCAGAATGAAGAATCTAGCAGTGCTGTGAAATTGAATGTCTTCTTGAATGCTGTAGCCTGTATTCAAAGAAGCAGAATACAGACTAATAGCGTAGTGCAAATAGATTTTCCCACTGCCGTGTACTATAACTATTACTAAATGTATCATTAATGTATTTATCTTCTACAAATAGCAAGTGTGAATTATTTATTTTGGGCTGCATTCCAGTTTGCGCTATAGTGAAGCAGAAGTGCCTATCATGGTCATATGCATTAAAAGCTCTTTTTTTTTTCTTTTTTGTTTTTCCAGGTGTTTGCTGCGTACGACTTCATGGCACGGAGCAGCCACGAGCTGTCCCTGCGGGCCGGAGAACCAGTGCGGGTAGTGGAGCCCCACGATAAGCGGGGCAGTGCCGAGTGGAGTCTGGTGGAGGTGCGAGATCAAAGAGGCTACGTCCCCTCTAACTACCTCGCCATCCTGCCTTCAGTGGTGGCATCACCCACCCTGCCCTACCACTAGAATCTACCACCACAGCATGTATGCATGGAGTGCACAGCACAGCATGTGCCCTCCAAACAAACCACACACTGGTCACCCCGTGTGCACACTGACTGAAGGGCTCTCCATGTGAGTGTGGGCAGGTGATGATTCTGCTGTCCAGTCTGCTGTGAGCTGGAGGGGTGCTTGGGCCTCATCGGGAGTCTCGTTTGCACATCAGCTTTGTTTAAAGCTGCTACAGAGGGAACCATTTGTCAGAACCACACTACCAGGTGGAGATGAGCTGTGCGGCGCTGATGGAGTGTGTTGTGTGGGTTTAACAGACTCTTCAGCAGAATTATTTGTCTGTGCGAATCACTCTCTGACTGAGCGTGATGGAGGGTGTAGGGTGATCGAGTGATAGGACGGAGGGATGGAAGGGCAGTTGAATGTGGATCTGAAGGCATGAGTCAGTGCTGATCAGCCTGACTGCCATGCAGAAGGGGACATCATTTTTGAACACTAGAAGACTGTCAGTGTTGCATTGCGAGGCTCAGTACTGATATTTTTATTTGAACTAAATGTAAAATTTGAGTGAAATGTATAGAAGGTACTGGAATGTTTTTTATTATGTGACACTGGTATGTAGATATGGAAGTGTATACTCTTCAGAACATTGTAAATATTTGTTTAAACCTAGAATTATGAATAGCAAAACATTACTCTATTTTAACACTGGATTAGTATTGCATTGTAGTTGTGTTGGCATTTTTTTTTTGTTGCACAATATGTTGCACTGATTTACCTACTGAGCATTTTATTGATTAACAAAACTTCAGAAGCAGCGACTGTTGCATCAAATGCTTGCTGCAGTGTCTGCCCACCTGCAGTTGCCGTAGCGCTCCACTAGGGGCAGCACAGCTCCATTCTCGCAGGCTGTCCATTCCCTGGAATAAGCTTATTCTGTCCACTGATTTACTCACCTCTGTTCTCAGAAGTAATCATGGACTCTCTCTGCTGTCCAATGTTGTGTGGAATTGCTATGTGGCCATACTAAAAAAAAAAAAAAAAAAAAAAAAAAGCATTGTGGCTTCTGCTGTAAGCATTACCTCAGTTAGTATTGAGCTTAAACCAAGAAAACAGACTGGTAGAATAATCTCTGGTAAGAAGCAGTCTGTCCTTCTGTTCCATGGTAAAGCTTTACTCTGATACTGGAATCATTTTAATTTATTTTACCAGTCAAAGCCTTGCAAACTTCAATGGCAAGAACATAAATTGCTTATTTGAACTTATTAAATTGTCCAGTTGCTCAGAACAATTCCTTTTTCTCATTTTTTTGTAATCTCCCCCCCATTATAATCATGCCAGTGAAGTATTTATTGACCTTCTGGAAATCCGCTGATGTCTGGAGCCTTACATATATGAAATGGGGTCTGTGTGTCTGATTAGGAATTTATATTTGAAAGCAGAAACCAGGGTTTGATGCTGCATTTATCTCAAACGCAGCTATTCCTGTGAGAGTGTGTGAATGTCACTGCACCACCAGTGATGGCTGTATCGTGCTTGCTGCACACTGTGTGTGTGTGTGTGTGTGTGTGTGTGTGTGTGTGTGTGTGTGTGCGTGTGTGTGCGCGTGTGTGCGCGCATGGATGCATGTTCTGTGTTTGTTGCTGTCTCCTCCCTCAGCCATTGTTGCTTGTCAGCAATGATTTGATGCATTGACTCCCTTCAGCTACTGCCCCCGCACTGTGGCACAACACACTATAAATACATTTTTCTCTTCAGCAGGCTAAAAATAGCATCTTGTCGGTAGGATCCCTCTGCCATGCTGCACTCCCTCTGTGACGCCGTTTGCACGTCACAGAACACTGCGTCCATTAGTGCGTGCGTAACACTGATTTGTACCTCCCATTTTTTTAAACTATCCTTTTAAACCCAGGGTCACATGCTATGGTAATGCAATATGGCTTCCTTATGTCTTCTCGTGTGTGTGTGTGTGTGTGTGTGTGTGTGTGTGTGTGTGTGTGTGTGTGTGTGTGTGTGTGTGTGTGCGCGCTTAGTGTTGAGTACCATGTGCAGATGTAATCAGCTGAGAGTAAGAGTTTTATAGGAGTATAGAAAACCTAGTGCTAGATTGGATTTGTCCATTTTGGTTGCAAGAGGCACATCTGTATCCAGTACTCTGGAGAACGTGTTCATTCCAGTGGAGCGAGTGGCCATCCTGCTTCTAAGAAAGCCTCAGCACAGTTCTGCTCAGAGCTGCAGTACAGCCTGGGCTTAAAGTCGCTCCAAACGATGTTGGTGATCCTTCTAACTTCCACCAGACTTGCCACAGAAAGAGCCCATCTCCTCACTTTAGTCCCTTAATCTAAAACTCTTTTCAAAGCTCTGCTCAATGGTATAACCCTGAAGCATCATGTTCCAGAAAGGAGTGCATGCGGTTACACACTTAATTGTAGATCAGTAAATCACCATCACTACCATCACCATGATTCAGTTTAAAGAATTAACTAGATTTTAAGGGACCTGGTTTAGTCCTGTGCTCCTGAGTTGTCTGTGTGGAATGTTTCACTTTCTCTCAATGTGCATGTGTGTCTTGTCTGGGTTCACAGGTTTCCTTTCAAAACCATGCCAGTGACTGGATTGGCCAAGCTAAATTGCCCCTGTGTGTGAACTGTGTGCTGCAATGGACTGACATCCCATCCAGGGTGTATTCTAACCTCACAGCCAGTGATCCTGCGATGGGCTCTGGATCCACCTTGCTGACTGAAGATGTAAAATGACCTAGGCTAGGTTAAAATTCTGCAACCATAACTGTGCTTTGGCAAGCAATGGCACTTCCAAACAAATGAAACGTGCAGATAAACACCAGCAGAAATCAGACATAGCTATGAACAAACTATTTGACAGCATAAGTGATTATACCAGAGACCTTACTAAACAAAAGAATGACTTCTCACTTTGCAATCGAGGCCATTTGGATTATTTAGATCCCTAGAAACACACTTGATTTGGTCTGCGGTCATTCTTATTCCTGTGTGGATGAATTACAAACACCAATTCACACCAGCTAGCACGTGTCACACCACCACCTTCATTTTGAGTAACGTTTCAATCCACATTCCTGCTGGTTTCATCTCCAACCAAAATGTAACATACCTGCTTTAGTCAATCAAGAACTTTGTTAATGCTATGGTTATATGGACAGGTGGGCACAATTAAGGTTGGAGTTCAAGTCTTCATGAAGGTAGATCTCCAGAAACAGGGTTGGTGACCACTGCTTTATACCAAGACAATACCACACACTGTACTGTATATTGTTATGCACGATAAACAACCTAACTATCTACACTGTACAAAAAGTCATCTTGGCAAGTGGAAATAACTTTATTTATCTAGTATTTATTATTACAAGATTACAATAAACCAAATATCCATCCGTCAATCCATTTTCTTTATTGCATATCCTACACAGGGTTGTGGAGAGCATCGGGGCAGGGGACACCCTGAATGGGGTGCCAACCTATCACAGGGCACAATCACACACACATTCACATACTATGGACAATTTCGAGATGCCATTCAGCCTAGAACACATGTCTTTGGACTCAGGGAGGGAAGCAGAGTACCTAGAGGAAACCCCCAAAGCACAGGGAGAACATGCAAACTTTGCACACACAGGGCAGAAGCAGGAATCAAACCCCCAACCCTGGAGGTGCTATGCAAATGTGCTACCCACTAAGCCACCGTGCCCCCCATAAACCAAATATAAGATTATTAAACCTATTTCTAGTCATTTGTTCATTTTGATCTTGATATCCTTGGTCTTGTTCCATTGGCAGGTAATTGTGCTCTATTGTGCCAATAGAAGAGGAAAACTACAAGCTTGAAATGAGTAATAATGTCCAGAAATATGTTTTATGATCTTTTATTTGGTTTATGGCAATCTTAATAAGAAATACTAGATAAATTTGACAATATTCAAGACATTTTTGCAGTATAGCGAACTCTTGAACAACTAATTTTGTTAATTATAAACAATATTAAACAGTTAATATTACTCTTAAAACAGAAACAGAATTGTAAGTTCATGTATTCATAACTGATAACTGAATGCTGAAAACGGAAGTTGCCAATACAGATTAAAATCAAAGGCATGCAGTTGTACTTTCTCCTGCCATTAGCATGAATGGAAGCGTAGCTGAGATGTGTCCTGTGTGGATTATGAGGTGGACAATGTGGAACCTTAAGGTTCAGAATTCAACCTGAATCACATTGCTGCAATGCTAGGCTTACTATCTACTTAAAAAAAAAAAAAAATATATATATATATATATATATATATATATATATATATATATATATATATATATATATATATATATATATATATATATATATATATATATATATATAAAATATATATAAAATATATATAAAATTAGTGCTTTGCTACTTGTGTATTTATAGCCCTCTCTTGTATTGGCTATGTGTACACATGTAAAATAATTGAGAGATATCTCCTTACCGAGATGTTTTCTTTTATGATTGGTTAATGTATTGCAATTGTGATGACATTACTTGTTGCAGATTGCAGAACCAAGGAAAGGCACGTAGAATTTTCCTTCCTGGTATTTTAATTCTAGCTGTAAAGACTGCTTAGTTGAAGTCTTGTTAACAAAAGAATACCAGCAGCTTAAACTTTAACAGTAAGATAAATGAGTGTCCTGTTATGGAAATGTCTGCAGCAGAAGCATCTAACTGAAGCTGTAATATAAGCTGAAGCATAGCTGTCATGTCATCCTCTGGGACAGAAAAGAGGGTTAATGATGAGACAAACAGCTCGGACTTTTCACTCTTTTTTCTGATGAAGAGTCAGAGGTGGTTGAACCCTGTGCAGTGCAGATAAGTGATTTCTCTCATATGCAGTAAATTTTATCAGTCACTCAATCAGAGAGTTATAACTTGCCCAACCCACGCACAGGGTGAATAAATCAGTCCACTGGGTCCATGGTGCAGATTTACCCTGTAGGTGGACTTTATTCAGTCCTCATCTCAGCCTCAGATGCTCCACCCATGGATTGAATGATGTGCTGTATACTTAGCAGAATCCTGCTGGTAATAGTGTTGTTGCTTGCCATGCGTACTGGAATGACCCGACTTTTGACGGCATGAGCGCTTAAAGAAATGACAGCAATTACAGGAGCTTTAAACAGATTCCATTTGCTGTAACTGATCCACAACATAGCAGGCACGAACTTTAATTCTAGTCTCTAGTCTAGGACTGTATGATGTGCTGTAGTATATTATACACATTGGGGATGGGAAAAGGTACTGAGAACTTATACTTTGTAATAATTATTGTGAAAACATCCTGCAATCTCTGTAGGTTTACTGGTCATACGTATAACTAATGTTACATAGTTTGCTAATGAATTAATCACAAGTGCAATAGCATTTAAATTACCAATATTTAGCAAGAGCTAGAATTATGTATATTGGCCCCCTTAGAAATATGAGCAAAGAAAGCTGTGAAAAAAACTTTTGAACTTTTGTTAATATTCTGCTCTCATAGATATAAATCAATTGCAAACACAACACACGTTTATAAAAAATAAAAAAAAATCTAAGAATAGGTGTGCAACAATTATTGGCACCCTTAATCAATACTTTGTGCTACCTCCCTTTGCAAGATAACAGCTCCAAGTCTTCTCCTATAATGCCTGATGAGGTTGGAGAATACATGGCAAGGGATCTGATACCATTCCTCTATACAGAATCTCTCCAGACCCTTCAAATTTCGAGGTCCACGCTGGTGGACTGTTCTCTTCAGTTCACCCCACAGGTTTTCTATGGGTTTTAAGTCAGGGGACTGGGATGGCCATGGCAGCACCTTGATTTTGTGGTCAGTAAACCATTTTTGTGTTGATTTTGATGTATGCTTTGGATCATTGTCCTACTGGAAGATCCAACCATGGCCCATTTTAAGCATTCTGGCAGATGCAGTCAGGTTTTCATTTAATATCTGTTGCTATCCTTTTGCTGCACATCACAGCTCTATTCCTTGGTCTTGTTATGAATGACTAAGGGAATGTGGCCTATGTGTTGCCTCATATTTATACCCCTGTGAAACAGGAAGTCATGGTTGAACAATTTCCTGTTCCTAGTCACCCAAGTATGCTAAAAATGTAAAATAAAAATAAAATAAAATGGGAATATAATTTGAATCTATTTTCCTCATATGAATTCAAGGGCTGCCAATAATTGTTGCACACTTGTTTTTTTTTTTTTTTTATAAACCTGTGTTTGCAATTGTTTGATATCCATGAGAGCAGAGTATTTTTGTGTTTTTGTTTTTTTTTAACAAAAGTTTAAACAATAAAGACATTTTCACAGCCTTCTTTGCTCATATTTACCAAGGGTGCCAATATTAGTGGAGGGCTGTTGGGATAAAGAAAATAGCTTCTAATATTCCTCTTCCCTCAGTCAGCCTTCAGCCTTACGGTGTTTAAGAGAAGAGTGTTTCTCTGTGCTACCGCGCCAATGTGGTTTGCCTCAGAGTATATACGAGCCCGGAGAAAGTCTGATTGAACACGTTGATACAAAGAATAGTTCAGAGAGACTTCCTAATTTATTTGCAGACTAATAGAGGTTTATATACATATACAGAGGTACAGATAGCCAGGATAGGTGTACTGCTGTGTGGAAATAATATGGCAGCTGAACTGTCTGGTCATATATGTGAAAAACATCTTAAGCAATACAAGAATGTACAGGTTTCTGAACATATATGGTAACTGTTTGCTTAACAGAATAGAGGAAGTTCCTATGGTGACATTTTAACTGGCACGTATACAACAGACAGGTCTAGAAACGTTCATGAGACAGAACCGTATAACCTTATAACCTAAACATACTTATACATATCTGAGGGAATAGAGAATAGAGAGTTTCCAACAAGGGCACTGTAAGCTGCTGGAGTTGATGCTGGTCTAACCTGGAATTAGCAAAGAAAACAGGCTAACTTGCTTAAACATAGCCGGTTAATGTTAGCAAATTAGTGAAATTCACCTCAACATGTTTTTTGGAGTCCATGCTTTCTAGGGAGGCAAAGAAGAAACCAAATTTTACATAAGTGTTTGCTTACTCCAGTGAAAAAATGAATGCAGAATCAAGCAAGCTCCGCATTATTCGGATGAGCATGCAATTTTTCAAAATTACCGCAGATTTGGGCCAAGGCACGTCATGTGACGTCATCACAATACACATTCAGCCAAAGCCCTCTTTGATTCATATGCATCGAACATGAGTGCAGATAAAAGGTCTCATTTACCAACAAACATGACTGGAAAAGGATGTGCAAAACAATTTTTGCAACTGCAATTTCGCCAATTCAAGTTTCCTCAAAAAAATTAAGCACAAAAAACAAGTTGCACAAGTTTGATAAAAGCCGCAGCAAAATCAAGCATCAGTCAATCGATCTCTGAATTCCTGATCGGACTGCTCCAGCATATTGAAACATTTTATTGAGGTAGGTTCAGGGGAGCTCGTCGTCAAGGTCAACACTTCAGTCTGCTGGCTTATCCATACTCAGATGCACACAGATAGATATAGCACTGGCTATACTGTGTAGCATGAGAAGGTCACGGCAGATGATGAAATGGCATAACTTTTGATCGTATACCGATGAACTGGGTTGTCACTCATCCTGAATTGTAGCACTATCTCTAAAATGATGGTTCTGGCTGATATTTTACGCTGTTTGTATAGGAGTGAACAGTGTGCTCATGCATGTGAGTAGGCCGGAGCTACTCAGGATCCTGCAGCGGGACGCGGCACAGCTGCAGTGTTTAGGAACCTTGGCTATGTAAGCGTCCTCTCTCCTCTCACCTTTTGCTCTTACTCTCTCCCTTCTCTGAAGTTCTTGTAAACAGTGATCCAGCATGTACTGTATATACAATTTAGGTCATAAGTTTACATATGCCTTGCATAATCTGCAAAATGTTAATGATTAAAAAAAATAAGAAGGATCATTAAAATCGATTTTGCTTTTTATTTGGTTTTGCCCTGATTAAGCTATTTCACATCAGAGATGATATAGTCCACAAGACACGATTATAACTGAATTTACACAAATGACCCAGTTCAAAAGTTTACATACGCTTAATTCTTAATACTGCGTATCGTTACCAGGATTATCAACGACTGGTTTAATGTTTTGTGATAGTTGTTCCTGAGTCTCTTGTTTGTCCTGAGCAGTTAAACTGCCCACTGTTCTTCCTGAAAATCCTCCAGGTGCACATTCTTTGCTTTTCCAGAATGTGTTGTGCTCTGATGGCCATAGGAGGAAAAAAAAAAAAGGTAAGAAATTACAATTCAGTGCTTGTCTTTTAGGCATTTCTGGTAAACTGACAATGACATTGTGCACAGATTGTACTACACATGTAAGTATTTTATAAAAATTAATGTGACATTTAACGAGATAAAACGTACAAAAAAAAAAAGATAAAAATAAAATTTTATTAAGTTCATTTATATAATGTGCCAAGAAAAAGTACAGAAATGTGTCTTCCAGCAAAATTATACGGCTTATAAAAAGCTTAAAAGCCCTGGGGGTTACTGACACGTAAAAAAGAAAAATAGGTTTTGCATTCTATCTCATTGACCTTTCAGATTGCACACAGTATTTACAATTTCAAAAATATCATCTAACATACATTTTGCATTGTAAGACTTTTCCATCATGAAGCTGCATTGTTATTGGGAAAGAATTTAGTACGTCTGTATGCATCCTAAATGCAAACGCCATTGATTGAAGGAGCCACTCGGCACTTCAGACAGCATCTGTACTGCATGATAATGCAGTTTGGAGAGAGATATTGTCTTCAGTATCCACACTCACAAGTCTTCCATATCCACACACAGCTCCGGCTCTTCGGCTATAGACCCGCCAAAGAGACCGATCTCAATGGGAATCCAGTCACACCAATACACAATGCATGCTTTTTTAATCTTTCCGTCTCACCCCTCACCCCCCCGCCTCTTCCTCATCCCTGTCTGTGACTC
This sequence comes from Ictalurus punctatus, assembly GCF_001660625.3. NCBI lineage: Eukaryota > Metazoa > Chordata > Actinopteri > Siluriformes > Ictaluridae > Ictalurus > Ictalurus punctatus. The sequence continues at coordinate 15,186,479 of NC_030423.2, read as the reverse complement.
ATTCAGAGATATATCTTGGTGAATTCTGTGACCTTCACACCTCCGTGATTCAAGTGAATCCAACCTTACCTTAAAGCTGCCATGTTCTCCTGATTCTACCTCTATTGGCTGTAAAAAGAATAAATGATGATGTACGTTTGAGAGGACCACCACACACTGATAGCTTTTCCATAAAGTGTCTGTCAATATGGACTGCGCCCACCCTCCGATACCAATATCCCTAGGATGGCATGAATCCAATTATCATTATCTCAATTTTTCATCCTGTTCTAGCCTACAGGTTTTCATTAAAGTTTATGAACCAATATGAAACTGTCCTCCATCAAAGTGACTCCATATTATAGAATAGGTGTGTTTGACATTAACCAGTGTCAATTCTCCTTTCATTAATGTTGGAAGATGTGCTGAGTGATGCTTGGTTTAGGATTCCAATATACATATCCCTTTATTATTCCTGGAGGTCACATGGGCTTTCAGCAGCCATCTCTCTTTGAATACTGACCCACAGTCTTTGCATGTCTGTGTGAGGATAATACCCCTGCTGTTTACCTTTCCACCGCCTCGTGTGCGTCCATCCTGATTCTTCTCTGACAGCTTGCATCTGAGACCTACATGTTTAAAACGTTGCCCTTTTCCACCACTTCCCCAATGCCCTACTCTTTAATTAGCAGCTCTGTCCACTCTCACAAATGGCACCCAGTCGGGTCAGACTTAGAGGTGGCAGGCAAATCGCAGAGATTGCTGACATTTCAGCGACTGTTTCTGTCGAGTATGTGTGTACGGTTCATTTAGGCATTGTTGTGTTGGCATGCTGTCTTGCGAATGGGTTTGAAGGAAACTGTGGATGAGAGAAACAAAGAGCAGAGAGACTCACCGGCTGAACCGAACCATGGAGGCCAGAGTGATGTGAAACATGCTGGAGACTGTAAACACTCAGACAAACAATAGCACAGAAAACAGTTTGACTGTTTAACTACGATCATTAATAGCTCACGTGATTATATACAGTAGAATATAATGTAATCAAGAGGACAATGCATGAATGAAGCCAACTAGCTGAAGTAAAGGCTTGGGCTCAAAATGAATAGATGTTTCTGATTTCAATCTTCACTCAGTCTGACTTTCATTCAGACTTCATCTTGATTTGCCTTCAGCCTCAACATGTTGGAATTTTTTTACTTTCATACAGGTGAGTGGTCAGATATGAAGCTTGTGAGCATGAGCAAGCAGCCAGATTAGAAGTTCAAGGGACATTCATTAAAGTGAATATGAACAATGCACTTACAGCATTCATTCATTCATTTATCCTTACTCACCATCTGTTCAGAGTCATTTAAATAATTAGGCTACTAGTGTGTGTATATATACAGTATCTCACAAAAGTGAGTACACCCCTCACATTTTTGTAAATATTTGATATCTTTTCATATGACAACACTGAAGAAATGACACTTTGCTACAATGTAAAGTAGTGAGTGTACAGCTTGTGTAACGGTGTAAATTTGCTGTCCCCTCAAAATAACTCAACACACAACCATTAATGTCTAAACCACTGGCAACAAAAGTGAGTACACCCCTAAGTGAAAATGTCCAAATTGGGCCCAATTAGCCATTTTCCCTCCTGTGTTTCATGTGACTTGGTTACAAGGTCTCAGGTGTGAATGGGGTGCAGGTGTGTTAAATTTGGTGTCATCACTCTCACACTCCCTCATACTGGTGACTGGAAGTTCAACATGGCACCTCATGGCAAAGAACTCTCTGAGGATCTGAAAAAAAGAATTGTTGCTCTACATAAAGATGGCCTAGGCTATAAGAAGATTGCCAAGACCCTGACACTGAGCTGCAGTACGGTGGCCAAGACCATACAGCGGTTTAACAGGACAGGTTCCACTCAGAACAGGCCTCGCCATGGTCGACCAAAGAAGTGGAGTGCACGTGCTCAGCATCATATCCAGAGGTTGTTTTTGGGAAATAGACGTATGAGTGCTGCCAGCATTGCTGCAGAGGTTGAAGGGGTGGGGGGTCAGCCTGTCAGTTCTCAGACCATACGCTGCACACTGCATCAAATTGGTCTGCATGGCTGTCGTCCCAGAAGGAAGCCTCTTCTAAAGATGATGCACAAGAAAGCCCGCAAACAGTTTGCTGAAGACAAACAGACTAAGGACATGGATTACTGGAACCATGTCCTGTGGTCTGATGAGACCAAGATAAACTTATTTGGTTCAGATGGTGTCAAGCGTGTGTGGCGGCAACCAGGTGAAGAGTACAAAGACAAGTGTGTCTTGCCTACACTCAAGCATGGTGGTGGGAGTGTCATGGTCTGGGGCTGCATGAGTGCTGCTGGCACTGGGGAGCTACAGTAGAACCATGAATGCCAACATGTACTGTGACATACTGAAGCAGAGCATGATCAGTATGCAGTATTCCAGCATGATAATGACCCCAAACACACCTCCAAGACGACCACTGCCTTGCTAAAGAAGCTGAGGGTGAAGGTGATGGACTGGCCAATCATGTCTCCAGACCTAAACCCTATTGAGCATCTGTGAGGCATCCTCAAACGGAAGGTGGAGGAACACAAGGTCTCTTATCCACCAGCTCCGTGATGATATCATGGAGGAGTGGAAGAGGACTACAGTGGCAACCTGTGAAGCTCTTGTGAACTCCATGCCCAAGAGGGTTAAGGCAGTGCTGGAAAATAATGGTGGCCACATAAAATATTGACACTTTGGGCCCAATTTGGACATTTTCACTTAGGGGTGCACTCTCACTTTTGTGAGATTGTGTGTGTGTGTGTGTGTGTGTGTGTGTGTATTAGATAGCCTTTAAGAATGTCTTTGACAAAAAAAAGAAAGTATTGCAATCATTTTCATGGCTGGATCAGGATGCTTTCGCAAGGTCGTGATGGATTTTAAAAGGAAACATGGCCAGCACATCACAAACAACACTGTTGCCAAACTTATTAACCAATTTCTTTTTTAATTTCCCCCCCATTTTGTTCCAAATTTGGTCTTGCCAATTCCCACTCACTCACTAGCTAACTCTCCCCTATCATACGACAGCTGGGGAGCGTGGAGCTAACATGCACCTCCTCTGAGACACATGCAGAACACATTTCTAAAAAAAAAAAAAAAAAAAATAGAAAGAAGAAGAAAGTAAGAAATCCCCTTACAATTTAGGCTACGCCCACTTTGTATTTAAATCCTAACACAGATACAGTCTCGATCAGCTACCTTGCACCCTAGGTCATGATTAGGAACATACTGAGCATTGATGCTCCCAGGTTTTGCGGTGCATTGTGGAATTATTTAGGAAGCAAATGTTCCAATGCACTAGCCCTTAAAATGGCTGACTCCCTGATCAGTGCCTTGACTACTGAACTAGAGAGCTGGTTGAGACACACCCACAGATATGAATATTATATACAGATACAGTGGCATTGTGCCATTGCGTTACACCCCTGCTTTATATGCTTTATATGAAAGTGAAAATTCGGTTTGACTTTCTTTTGTAACGTCCCTATGTTTTCCTGTCTGTCCATTTATTTATTTATTTATTTATTTACATTTCAGAAGCAGCTGCTCCTTTCTCTTCCACTAGCCAGTCAAGGTTATGCAGGAGCTAAGTGTTGACAGAGATGGAATGCTCCTGGGATAAAAATGTCACAAGCCAGAAAGTGCAGCAAGCTGAAGCGGTCTATGAGCTTTGATAGAGGTCAATCATATATGAACTAGAAACTTTCGTGTCTCCTTACACAGTAATCTTACAGTGTCTGTACTGAGCATTTAAGTGCACCCCCCCATGGCTTAATGCACAGTACAGAAAAATGGATTTGACCTGTTAATGGATATAATGATTCTTTATTGGTCACATATACATTACAGCACAGCGAAATAATTTTTTTTAGCATACTCCAGCATGTTAGGAAGTTGGGGTCAAAGCACAGCGTCAGCTGTGATACAGCGCCCCTGGAGCAGAGAGGGTTAAGGGTCTTGCTCAAGGGCCCAACAGTGGCAGCACCGGGGCTTGAACCCCAGACCTTCCGATCAGTAACCCAGAGCTTGTCAGTGTTCTGGCTTGAACCACCGACCTTCCGATCAGTAATCCAGAGCCTGGTAGTGCTGCAGCTTGAACCCCTGACCTTCCTAGAATAATGGATTTATACTAGCATTCTCGGAAACAGTCAGTATCTGTTCAGTTATTCAGCGTTCAGCAAATACAGGCAGCGAATGTTTTGCCGCTACTGTAATATGCTTACATGTAAACAGAAGCCACGCTAGTAACGTAGTAAATACTGTTGCCAGTGTCAATAATGTGTACAAGGGACAGTGAAAAACAAAAACACAGGTTCCATATGAGTAAAGTTGTGATAATAAGAGTTATAATAACCGGAAAAGGAAACAATTTCCTTCATCAGGTGATACAAACTCCCAAGAAATTGCTTTCCAAATAAACCCACAAAAGTGTTCCCACACATAACTGTTGGGGCATTTGAAATGGATATCAGTGGTATTTCTAGAAGCCAAAGGGTTGCCTGTTTTGATGTTTGACCCGAGAATGGAATTCAGAGTGACGTTATCCTGCCTCCATCAGCCGTCTGTTGTAAATTCAGGTTAGTGTTACTAAATGTGTGTTTCCCAGCTCAATCACCACTAGAGGGCATGTTATTTGTTTTCAGTACAGTGTCAAAATGAACCTATCATTTCCCACCCCCCTTTTATCTCATCTATCATAATCATGCCAAATTACAACAAGGGTCTTTTTTTTTCCATCACACTGTGTATGTGTATGGACATTAAGATCCAAAATGGCTGCTTTGGTCCTTTTCATACAGTAATGGTTACTGAAATAAAAAATGTGATGAGGAAACAGGATAGAAGGAAAAAGCAGTCGTTTTTTTGTGACTGGAATATAAAACATTCCCCATCTTCAGCATCCTGCCATTATGAACGAAAACATCAAATGCACTTTCAGCCAAAAAAGAACACAAGACATTGAGTCATGCTCTAGTAAAGTGGATGGTTCGTGCTGTCAGTTTAAGCAGCGAGCCTTGAAATAAGGCGTCAGATAGGGCCAAGTTGGGATGACCGGGGTAATGGAGTACTCTGTGCTAGTGATTCTGCTAGGTAATGTTTGTGCCCTTGCAGGCTAACCTCCATGCCCTGTTGTCTGGCTTGGTTCTTTTCACAGGCTTGGTTTGATGTCCTACCCTCACTCCCATTTGTTCCATGCACTTTAGCTCCAACCAGGTAGTGCTGTGTCATCTCCAATCCCTTCTCTCCAACAAAGCCTCCATTAAGGCTCTTAAGCTTGATTTGATTACATCACGATCTGCAGCAGTCGTGTCTGATTCCTACTTTTATACACTGGCTATGCCAGCATTCTGGTAATATCCACAAGTGCTGTAAAAATTAATGAGTAATTTTCATACTTCCTATTCCCTGATTCTGTGATAGACATCCAGAGAGATTAAACTGAGAGCTGGAGTGGAACTTTCTTACTGCTTTGTGGCCACGGGTTGCCTTCATGGAGAATTGTGGCTGTCATCCATCATGTGAGGCTCAAAGCTGTATGGCGCACCAAGGCAATAGTGATGCTTGCAGACTAAATTTAGGCTGTTGCTTGCCTCCATGAAACATGAGCTTGTGTCTAGGGTTTTAAAAAAAAATCTCTCTCCTCAGTTTCTCTGACTTTAGAAGAAAAACTCTGTAGAAATGTTATACTGGGTAGACTGGTACTGGATACTGTTGAGAGAAAAATGCACCTTGAGCAACGTGCATATTAACCTTTATAATTACGTCTTCTATAATTGCCGTCCATGGGCACAGTGGCTTAGTGGTTAGCACATTCACCCCACACCTCCTGGGTTGGGGGCTCGATTCTCGTCTCCGCCCTGTGTGGGTGGAGTTTTCATGTTTTCCCCATGCTTTGGAGGTTTCCTCCAGGTACTCTGGTTTCCTCTTCCAGTCCGAAGTCATGCACTGTAGGCTGATTGGGATCTCTAAATTAGTAGTAATCTGTAATGTGTGAACACGTAAATAAGTGTTGGTGGAAAACGGTGGGAAAAGAAGCTCGTACACTGTTGTATGTGGCATACATCCACTAAATTCCCAGAGGAATAACAAAAATACAGCACCAACCAACAAAGCACCAGATTTGCTAAACACATGATAAATATTTTAATATAAACATATTTATAGTTCCGGGGTGGGGTTTTCCTTAAAAGGAAATAGATTTATATTACAATAGAAAATGAAAATGATGACTAATGATCTTTTTAATCTACAGTTAATGGAGTAATGATCAGTCAGTTCTCACATTGCTCACATTGAGATGACTTTCACATTGGCGGACAACGTGCTTTCTACTCAGCAGTCGTTGAGCAGTACATAAACAATATTTATGTACTAGGTTTTCTGGTAAAGTTTCCTGTGTACGTGCACTGAAGAGTTTGCAAGTGCTGCTGACTACAGTTAGCTCAACGGGAAGTGGTGTCTATTGGTTTCAACCACACTGGGTTAACACTGTCTTCTCTTCGTTTTTAAAGTAATTATTTGTATTTCATTACTAGTACTGTACCCCACCATTGCTACATTGCACCGCTTCTTCTGTATGTCACATATATTGTTTTCCGACAATTCGTCAACTATCAAAATGTTATTGTAAAGTTGTAATGAAGCTGTACCATGCTGCAGTTTAATTCATGACAAGACATTGTTCAAAGAACATTGGTTTTTCACTTCCTGTTTGTGAAGAGAAGCAATGTGAGTCAGTATAAAACATGCTCAGCGAGTAATATGGTTGTATACACTACATCAATTCAATTATTTGGGTTATTCCATGAACATGAAGGTTTATCTCATAAATTTTTGAAAGGCATCTAAAAAAAAATTCACATTTACATGATGGGAAATTGTATTGCAGTATCTAGAGCTGTAAAATTCTCCTCATGTCATGTTCTTCAAGACATTTGCCATATTTAACCATGCAGTAGTATTTCAGTTAAATGTCTGCTAAATGGCACTTACATGGATCAGCTATAATATTAAAACCACCTGTGTAATATTGTGTAGGTGCAAAACATGTGCTGCCAAAACAGCTCTGACCCATCAGGGCATGGACTCCATAGGACTTCAAGAAGGTGTGCTGTGGTATCTGGTATCAAGACGTTCACAGCAGATCTTTTAAATCCTGTAAGTTGTGAGGTGGGCCCTCCATGGGTCGGACTTGTTTGTCCAGCACATCCCATAGACATTAATGTTGAGCTTTGAGGAATTTGGAGGCCAAATCAACATCTTTGTCATGTTCTTAAAACCATTCCTGAACAATGTTTGCAGTGTGACTGGGAGCATTATCCTGCTGAAAGAGACCTCTGCCATTAGGGAATGCTGTTGCTATGAAGGGGTGTATTTGGTCTGCAGCAATGTTTAGGTAGGTGGTACGTGTCAAAGTAGCATCCAGATGAATGCCAGGACTCAAGGTTTCCCTGCAGAACATTTCCCAGAGCACCACACTGCCCCCACTAGCTTGTATTCTTCCCATAGCGCATCCTGGTGCCATCTCTTCCCCAGGTAAGCAATGCACATGCACCCAGCCATCCACATGATATAAAAGAAAACACGATTCATCAGACCAGGCCACTTTCTTCTGACCGGTCTGTGGCTACACAGCCCCATATGCAGCCAACTGTGATGCACTGTGTGTTCTGACACCTTTCTATTATATCCAGCATGAACTTTTTCAGCAATTCATGCTACAGTAGCTTTTCTGTGGGATCAGACCAGACTAGCTAAGCTCACCTTCACTCCCCATGCACATCAGTGAGCCTTGGGTGCCCATGAATCTGTTGCTGGTTCACCCATTGCCCTTCCTTGGACCACTTTTGGTAGTTACAAACCACTGCATACCAGGAAAATCCCACAAGACCTGCCATTTTTGAGATGTTCTGACCGAGTCATCTAGCCATCACAATTTGGCCGTTGTCAAGATCAAAGATCCTTACGCTTGCCCATGTTTCTTGCTTCAAAGCAACGTGGGCTTCCATAACACCTCAGCAGTGCCACAGGCTGATTTTCTCCATGCCACGCCACATCAATGCAGTCATTCGTTCAAAAGGATCCCCATCCATGTATTGAGTGCATAAATTAACATACTTTTCAGAAGGTCAACATTTCCATATTATAAATTCTTTATTATAATATTTTGAGATACTGGATTTTTGATTTCCATGAGCTGTACGCAGTAATCATCAAGATTAAAACAAAAAAAGGCTCGAAATATTTCACTTTATGTGTAATGAATCTATAATATATGAAAGCCACACTTTTTGAATTAAATTATGGGAAAAAATGTACTTAACTTTTCCACGATATTCCAATTCTTTGAGATGCACCTGTACTGTATATCCTCTAACGTTGTTTATATTAAAAAAAACAAACAAAAAAAACAAATAGGCTAGACACAAAACCAATTTTAAATGGAAAGTGTCCAAAATGGAGTGTTTTTACCTTTTAGTTTTAGTGCTAATTGTTTTTGGGTGACGGAACCCGTCTCATTTAGTTATTTATTTACTTGTGTGTTCATTTAGCTAAGATGACATTTAAGTGATGAATCATATAGCACAGAGGGGGGGCATTTGGAAACAAGGCTATGGCCTAGATGATTACTTCATCAATAGCTTGTCCAGGCCACTCACTGGATCAATACTACACAGCCTTGGGTGATTGCTTGCTGCTCTGAGCCTTTTAGTCATGTGTTCCTGTCATGTTCAACACCAAATTCAGGAGAAATACAGTTACTACTTTGAGGTGAATCTGATGTGGTGCAGCACAGTCTCTCTCTCTCTCTCTCTCTCTCTCTCTCTCTCTCTCACTGTCCATTTCTTCTGTATTGGAATGAGATACAGATGTACTCATCATGGCTGAGCTCTTAATTCTGGGAGATGGATCATCCTCATTCCCCAGGATGTGAATATAGGATGGCTAGCTCAGTGCCTCACTGCTCACTAGCCATACGCAGCTTCAGTCCCCTATCAGGACATACTCTAGCCTGTCAAGGACACCATAACACAGGACAGTGCGCTCTCATGAACAGAATGTGGAAAAAACCTGACCAAGCAAACTCATTAATCAAAACAGTAAACGCATGCTCCAATGGAAACATTACTAGATTTCCCAAGAATTTCATTTCAGATGCTTGACTGAATGTGAAGACTTGATAAAAAAAAACATTTAAATGGTTTTAAACACACCACCAAACTCCTGGGATGTACAGTTATCTGCTAGAAAAAAAAAAGCTTGCAGATGTGTATCAATCCACATGATGCTGCATCCCACAGTGGAATATGCCATGACATCAGCTCATGTGCCATGCCACAATTGCAAATTTCCAGGAAGCCCCGAGGTCATTTGCTGTCCTCTACTGTAAAATGTAAACTCCGTACAGCTTCCCAACTGAACTGAAAGCCACTGAGAGTCAGTGTTAATGTTTGTTGGTGCCACTGTGAACTGTTTGCCTATCCTTCAGGCTAATGGTCATCAGCCTAGACGTTGTATTTGCTTACAGTTGTGGCTTGCTGCATGGCAAACCATTAACACAAGCCCACAATCATTCTTTGTAATCATTCTTAAAGCGTGTTTAAACATTATATCCCAGAGATAAGGTTGACCTCCACTGAGCAAAGTCACCTTTAAACTAAGTTTACAATTAGCTTTTGAAGGAGCTCCTCATGCATATTTATTAACAGACTGAAGGTATGCATTTCTTGCATTTGTTTCAATTTTAATTATCATTATTATTCTGCTGATTGCATGGCATGGTGTTCTAATGTGCAGAAAACATCCCTCTCACTGTAGCAAGATGTTGCCTCATGAAGCCCTACACTGTGTGCACGATAAATTGTGTTTCTGTATTGAAAGATGATTCAGTCCTCTTTCAGAGGAAAAACATTTTTTTGAGTGGTAAAAATCTTACATGTAAGATCCTGCAATTGTTTTAAATGGCTTCTCTGAGAGCGGCAAGTGTGTGCAGAATGTCTGCTGGCTATTTACGGCTCTAAACCTGTGACACAAGCAGTGCTGCTCAATAATGCATTAGACTGCTTTTAGGAGAAATGCAGTGGCTGAGTGCATAATTTGGCAAGGAGTTTTACTTGAGTGCCATTTTTAAAGCCCATCATGTCATGCCATCCCATTTATTTTCCCCTTATGCCTTTATTTTTATTTATTTGTAGTGGCTCTCCATTAGTCACCTCCATTTCAACTACTGTAGCTAGTGAAGTTGTTAGGGTCATGTTTTTATGTAGCTCTGAGTATTTTTTAAATTCTAACTCTTAATGTTTTCTTTTTAAATTAGTGCTAGAAAACACCAACACCTCATCACTCAATAGAACAACAAATATCCATTGAGTATTATAATGGTATTAAACAGAACACCAGGTATAATGTAACAAGTAGTAGAGAGATTAATAATTATATATTATAAACAAACTCCAAAACCCCCAAAAGTCAGATAACCTATCTAACAAAATATAAACCAACCATTTCTGACTGGAAGCCAACTGGCAATGACACTGGAAATCTCCTGTGAATTCTGGTTTATTCATTTCAGTTGCAGTGAAAACACCCACAAGCGTTCTCCTAACCAAATCCACCCTCTGAATGTCTGTCTCTTAGGTTGCCTTTTAAGGAAAAAAATTAGAAGCACATCTGATTTCCAGGCCAGGGTGTAGAAGATCCAAATTGCGAATTTAACTTATATGAAAAATTGGAATATGATAAACATTTGCGAATGAAGCACTGTTTCCATCCCATGTGTTCAAGAGAACAAAATAGTCACTTCTGGTGAAATTACTTCGTCGTCGTCTGTCCAAACATACCTCTAGCTCTCCACCATTTTTATGTTCATGCATATGTCTTCTTATTGAATAATAAAAAATGATCTGCCTCAACTGAGTGCATACGTTTTTAAGCTCATTGTGAAGAATTTATTTGCATCCAGCGTTGTTTATGCAATATCCCAAAATTCACATAAAATGATGTGGATGGAAACATGTGAATGATGTGAATGACGTGGATGGAAACATTGAATGATTAAGGTATTGATAAGCAATCCTATGAAAACAGTATTATCATAATTACAGTATGTTTGGAGTTACTGTATGTGTTAATTACAAATTGTACATTTTGTTTTACCAATCTGGTGACTTACTATTTCTAAGTATAAAAATGATTAATAATATTGAGTATTCATTGGGTGGGATGGGCATGGTGGTTTAGTGGTAAGCATGTTTGCCTCACATTTCAGGGGTTGTGGGTTCAAATCCCACCTCTACCCTGTGTACATGGAGTTGCTCCCCGTGCTATGGGAGTTTCCTCCAGGAACTCCGGCTTACTCCTACAATCCAAAGACATGAGAGGCTGATTGGCATTTCCAAATTGTCTGTAGTGTGTGAATGTGTGCGTGATTGTGCCCTGTGATGAGTTGGCAGTGGCATCCTGTCCAGAGTGTCCCCCGCTCTGTGCCCTGAGTGTCCTGGGAAAGGCTTCAGGCTCTCCAAGACCCTGTGTAGGATAAGTGGTACAGAAAATGGATGGATGGATGGATGGAGTACTCATAGTTGATGAATTGTGATAAATCAGCTGGTTAGAATTGTAGACATTTTCTTCTTGTGCTACAAATACTCAAAATCATTCAGATTTCAGGTTAATATGTCACTGCACCTTTGCATACAGTAACAGGTGCTTGTTTTGCATAACAATGAGCCCCTATGGCTGCCCGTTATTTGTTTTGTTAGAATGAGTGCTCTTATCAGAGAAATGTTGCCTGGTTGTGTTATACCAGCACATTGTGTTGTGCTTGCTGTGTCTGTTGTCCAGCAGACGTCCGGTGAGTTTGTTTCCCTCGCCCGTTTTCCCTGGCCTAACCAGTTCTACTACTAACCACCAAGTCTATTGTTGTGTGTTGTAAATGTGTGTTTGCCAATAAAAGAGCAAGTGCTGTCTTTGTTATTTTGTTTGTTTATTTTTACAATGCTTCCTGTTTGCCAACACCACAGTTCATTGGTGTATCCAGACTTAAAATCTGTATCCCGTGTTTTATATGTTTCTGTAAAGCTGTTTGAGACAATGTACACCGTTAAAAGTGCTATACAAATAAAATTGAATTGGCTTTCACTTGATTCACAAGCAATGTTTGTAAATGAATTCAGTTCAACATACTAAACAGTGATTTGATTCAGTGATTTGAAAGCAGTATAAATAATGCTTTTATAATACTTGTTCCTCTAGAAAGAACTTGGCGAGATTGATTTGTTACTGAAGGCCAAATGCATGAAGCTGTTTGCTGTCATTTTAGACTGTATTTACTGTGAAAAATCTTGTCATGTAAACTTTTTTTTTTTTTTTTTTTTTTTTACAAAAATCAGAAAACTGAAGTATTGCCTAACCATGATATAATGAAACGATGATCCCAGAAATATTTTGTACTGAGCCAGGTGTTTTATTTTTTTATTTAACGTGTGTGTGTGTGTGTGTGTGTGTGTGTGTGTGTGTGTGTGTGTGTGTCTGTCTTCTAGGGTATGATGCCACGTCTGCCCATAGATTGCTCTGGACTTAGACCCGAATGTCTTCACATTCTCCACACGCCCCTGAATGCAGCTCATTTTGGCGTCAGTGCCGCCCACACATGCACAGCCACATCCTGTTTACACACATGCACATACAAATGCACCTATTAATATAAGCATAATGCTAGCCTATATGCACGATCTCCAAATAAAGACAATGCCACTGTTAGACTGAAGAGGCAGTGGAATAAGGGAGAAGGGTATGACTTTAGATATTCACCTTCAGCCTTGCCACATCCAGTTTAAGTAATGATGAAAAGCAAGAGTAAAAATATAATAATTGGTATACACCTGCCCATTTCTGACCTACTCACTAATTCTGAAAACTGTGAAGCTTGTAATATTCTTCATGACCTTTTGTTGCTAATGTGCCCATGTGTCAAAATGTGCTCATATGTGAGGAGACGCTAACATTTTGGTCTGTGTATAATTCTGATATGTGACAGATGCATAGGGCTTGCTGGGAATAATGAGAAGTATAGAGGCAGGTGTTTAGGTGGCTGAGGTTGCCAGGGCTACGCGGCTTGTCTTCCATGACCGATCAGCACAGTGAGAAAAAGCAGGGACATGATGTCCTGGCTTACTGCACAAGAATCATTCTAGAAGGGCAAAGCAACGAACAGGAGAACATTTCTTTCTTTCATGAAACCATTCGGTGCCAGACACTCTGGAAGATCAGCATGCCTGTTGCTAGCTATTGGTGTCCAAAACACTTCAGTCAGTGCAGTGAGAAGGTTGAGTGACAACCCCTTCCTAGTATACCACTTTTGAACAGGACAGTGTGGAACAGCTCGGTATGGTGATCAGTTTGATTCCTTGTCCTACTTGTACTCTGGTAGAGTATCTGTTTCTGTTTTCCATTACATAAACATATACATATAGGATGAGATCTCTGTTTTTTGTTGTGTGATGTCATGATTTCACATTAGCAGCCACAGTAGCAAAAATAAAGGACCTTTACAGTCTCATTTACTTTACCGTTATAGTAATTGAGTAATGGCTCACTGCGATGAAGGACTCCAAATCTGACTGCCAGAACATGGCCATAACTCATCCTTGATGAGACTGCTCTCTCACAGCAGCTTACAGATACGACAAATTTAATTGGTACATAAGCAGCATGCAAGAACATTTCAGCACAACCTATTAATTTATATAGTATTTATAGTACTTGTTTGCTTGTTATTATGCAGTTTCAGCCTAACTAACTAGACAATTTAAAATGTGTTTGTCTGACTAATTCTAGCTCAATATATAACGTTTTAGATCTTAGATTGGCATTCGTAGTACCCTGGTAAGAAGGAAAAACAAATCAAGCACTTTTTACATAGATTAAGTTGTAGATTATTAATGACAAAATTTTCAACCCAAGACTTGTAACTGTAATCTTGCTGTACATTAATGTCTCGAGGATAAACATTAGGGCATTTCACACTGCACTTAACCACGGGTTAACGGCATTCTAAACCCTGCTCATAACCCCAGGTAGAGGGAATTTCACACTTATATTTTAGAAGCAGGTTTAGGATCGCTTTTTACCCGGGGTTCTGAAATCCTGCTCCGAAGCAGCGTTAGCATAGCTTTTGTGGTATTAACCCCTCATTGCAGTGCCATATATGTATAGTGTGAAACTATGCGGTGTTCGAATGTGCTAGAAATAGCAACAGACACCCAAATAGAAATTGAACAGTGCATTCCTCATATCAGTAATAGTTAACCCAGGTTTAGGATTGTACTGTCTGAAACGTCAGATTATGAATACCCAAGACTAATTTTTAGCCCTGTGTAAAGTATGAGCAGTGTGAAACGGGAAACAAGACAACCCAGGATTCCGTTTACCTGGGGTTTAGAATGACAGAGGGTTAACTATTTCAAGTGTGAAAAGCCCGATTGAGAGTTTCCACAGATTTCTGGGCCCTGTTTGAATTCCCATGTTTTGAAAGCAGAAAATTAACTTTAACCTTTAACGTAACTACCCTGAATAGTCAGATACACGATTCCCCCCACCTACAGTGACATCCCTGAACTTTGATGTGAGTGCCAGGTGGACACATTACTAAACAAGTTTGAAGACAAACAGCCAGAATCTGCAGACCTGGGAAATGACCTCTGTATAGGAAGTCCTGTGTTGTAGTCTATGCAGAAATTAAACATGCTACAGAGTAGATGGGCTTGGACTGTTGTAGCAGTAAAATGAAAAACTAATAAATCATTCAGACTCCAGATCTATTCTTATCTTCAACCTTGCACCAGCCACTAAATCCGTAACCTTCTCTACATATGTACCACACTCTTACCCTGGCAATGAGCTTTCTTTTGGCTGCAGCTGAGGAACGCTGTGAACCATAAGGGGAACTGAGGTTCTCAGCATACCACAGAGGACACTCTGATCTGTTCCTCCTTTGTAACAGAAGGCTATTTCCAGAGCGAATCACATGATGACAATAGGCATGCGTGTGTCTACCCTACACCTCCTCCTGCTCTGTTTAATAACCGCCAGTCTGGAGCCTGCCTGTGTGCACATTGATATGTTTAAACTTTAAACAGATCCTGCTTGTGTAGTTGTACCTGTTCACCATAAACAGTAAACGGAGACTGTTCTATTCTTGTTGGCTCCAATACTGCTCTCTGCATGACAGGAGACTGACTTCAGAGAGTTGTAGGCATTGTGTTAATTCTCTGAGCTCCTCACAGTTCCAGCTAGAATGCTGTTGTGGGTTAATCAAATGAGTCTGCAACTGTCAGAGACACCTGTTTTCTGTGTGTGTGTGTGTGTGTGTGTGTGTGTGTGTGTGTGTGTGTGTGTGTGTACATGTGTTCAACACATTGTGCCTGATTTTTATACCCACTAATAAGAAATCTTGGCTTAACATTTGCTTCCTTCTGGTTGGTATAGTAAGGATTGGAAAATGATCTTTTTAATCTGAAATCAACATGAAAGTGAAGTATTTCTAAATAAGCATATGCAGAAAATTTATATTAAGTACATGTCTTAATAATTTGCTAATGCACTATGTTTTTTTTTTCTTTCACTATGTTCCCCCATTCCACGTCTGAGGAGTTCAAAGCAGAGTAAACACACAAACAGAAAGATGTCAAACATAAATTCTGGATTTCTGGCACACCCTGGATGTGCTGAGCACCACTTTCATTCAGTTGAAGATTAGGCTATGTTTACTTCTCCTCTTCCACCTTACGCCAGCTGAAAGGGTCAATATAGCAGCCTACGTGAGTCAGACGTCAGCACACACGTACTGTCTCTCACCTATGAAGGGTTAAAGATCATGTGAGGAGGGTTGCTTTCCACAGTCTTATCGACATGTGTACATTAAACAAACAGAGGAAGATTTAACCTTTGCACACAGTTATGAAAACAAGTGATGGTGGCATATTTGGCAGAGCAATGTAAGGGCATGGATAGCTAGGGGAAGCAATCACATGAGCCTTGTTTTGAATTCCATTACTCCAACTGTCCAAATATCCCAGGAAGGGGACAGGGCTGTGTTCTTGTTGGAAGCATGGCTTCTAGAGAAATAAATGTGTGTGACAGATCCCAAAAAGCAGGAAATGTGTGACTTGGATGTGTGAAATGGCTGTGAAAAGTCTTTCATAGAAATCCACTGGACAGCATTATTTTGCATTTATTGTACTCTAAATGTCCTGTAATATATTCTCATATCCTACTGAAAGTTTTCTGCTTTAGGCATGGCTGGTTCTCATGGCCTTGCCTTGTAGTTAGATAGGGGCTTAACACCTCCACAAATCCATCCCCTCCTCACATAACCCAGCAGAGTTATTGATCTGTGGACTAGTAGCTCTCAGTGCTGGTATGGAGGATGTGGAGCTCCTCCTCCGCTAACTGAGGTAGAAATCCAAATTGATTCTCATCCCTTAGGGAAGGACTGCTTCTATAGCTACTTTTTCTAAGGGATATCCCACTGACTTCCAACCTTCTTGGAACATGTGTGCTGTTACTGCATGCTATTTGCATGATAACTGGATGTAAATGGTGCTTGGAGGTCACCCTGGTGAAGCTGCTGACTCTTAAATATGGGGTAATATCTCTGGAATGTTAAGGCACTGCTGTGGAACTAACATTCCACCAGCAGCAGTTGTCCTTGAGCTAAGAGTGACTTAGGTGTGTCAACAAAAGTGATTGAGGTTGCTGACAAATGTTTTTCTCTTTGGAATGGAAGAAGCTGCCATGTGACCTCTGACCTACAGTACCAAAACCCCATTGAAATTATTATGTAGATAAAGACAGAAAAGTCTCTGCACTTTCTGAAACTTGGATTAACACCTTGAAAGACTAAGACAGCAGTAATACTAATTAAACAACGGTGCTGACAGGCGGTGCATGACAGCTCCATTTCTCCTTTGTGACTGAGCTCAGGGGTTAACCATGCTGTAAACATTTTCATCATCACGAAACTTTCAGTGCCAGTTATGGGGCGGCTGTGGCTCAGTTGGTAGAGCGGGTTGTCCACTAATCGTAGGGTTGGTGGTTTGATTCCCAGCCTGGGTAACTCCACATGTCAAAGTGTCCTTGGGCAAGACACTATACCCCAAGTTGCTCCTGATGGTAAGCTAGTGCCTTGCATGGCAGCTACTGCTACCATTGGTGAATGGGTGAATGAGACACAGTGTGTAAAGCACTTTGGATAAAAGTGCTATATAAGTGCACCATTGGCCTTTGCTTTATTAATATCTGCATATTTCTATTATTTCACAATTAAAGAAAAAGGCCACATGGAAACAAATGAAATATGTTTATACTGATTCTGTGGCTAATTTATTAGCTGGTGGTGTAGTTTTGATATTCCTGTGAGACTTTAGCTGTTATGTGTTTGCTGATGTCACAGATGTTGGAGATGTTGCTAGTGCAGTAACAAAAGCGTTTAATAGGAGAAAATGTAAATAAACATCTCAAACATATGTCTCTAAGAGCTTCTTTGCTAACTCATCATCTCCCAGTGATGGTCAATATCATTTTAATGAGAAATCCAGTATAGAAGTAATGGAGAGAGCAAATGCTAGGCTCAAATTTCCATCTATATGACACAGTTGTGCTAAGTTACAGCAGAGACTTGACTCGGCTAGTTAGCGATATATGAGATAAGCACAAGGGCATTGCTTAACCTGAAGCTGAAGCTTTGGAACCTAATCTGGACAGACTGAGGCCGGTTTCACAAAGCGAGTTGAACAAACTCACAGTTGCAGAGTAAGTTTTGAGTTGACAAAACCAAACAAATCCAACCCGAGTTAATTAAGGTTAACAGGTTAATTAAGGTGACTCTGGTTATCAACTTTCTCAGTCAACCCAGGTTTTAACCCAGAATCAAGGTTTACTCAGAGTGCACATGCACATAAATGCCCAGACGTTTGCATCAAAGAGTCAATAGCGCTCAACATGGAAAAAAGCAGGTGTGTATACATCCGGTTGAGAAGCAAGAAATTATTATGCGAAAATATGAGGTGTTTAAACCTACACTAACCGCGAAAATCACACAGTTGCAGCTGCCAAAGCTCAGGAGAATTGTTGATTTTGTAAATGGCCAAGTTTACATTTATAGGCTCACAATGAGAATAAATGGATTGGAAATTTATAACCCAGGTAATTTCATTTATATTAATGTCAATTATTTTAATTACATGTTAATAAAATAAATATCAATTTGCGACAATATATTAGGACAGGAATAATGTGAACGCATGAAAATATGTACCACTCACAAATGACCGCCAAGCAATACAAGCAACACATACAGTTTGCAATACAGTAAGGGCGTGGCTTCTGAGTGTCAGATTTTTAATGTGCGGCTCAAGAAGTCGGCATAGATAAACTATGTCATCTGCTGAAAATCCATATCTTTTGTACAGATGGTCATCTGGAAAATCCAGGGGATTGTGTCTGTCCCTAAAAGTTCTTTCCCTTCAAAGTGTCTTTATTATTTGCTCTTTGAGCTCCATAAACGGTGAAGCCACCTCTACAACCACTAAAGAGTTAACTTGCATGCATCAGATTTATATCACTTTGCTCACAGAGCAGGTTACCTCTGCTCTGGAGGTTTCCTCCAGAGCAGGTTAGCCATGTAGCACATATTACCATGGCAATGAAACCTGCTAAAAACCAATCCACCTTGTTGAGACCGAAAAATCAGAGTTAGCTCAAACTAAACACAAACTTACCTGGGTAGCCACCAAAACCAGCTTTGTGAAACAGGCCTCTGAAGGACTAAAGCGCTGCTGCATTACTGTCTTTAAGCAAGAGATGAGGCAAGGGCTAAATGCCACTGGCACCACTATCTGCAGCTAGTTGAACAGCATTGTAGGTAATGTAGGAAGCGGTTAACCAAAGTGAAAATAGACCTACATGTAGGTGAAAGGCATAAAAACTATAAAACTCAACTCCGAATTTCAGTACAAAACAAATATTGAATGCTGTTAAAGATCAAATATTAATTATAAAGATTGATATACAAGTTGTTCACTGTGGATTTTTCCTTTAATAGTGACTACAACCTTTTAATAGAATCATCAAAATACATGATAAAACACTCACCTCAGAGTATAAGCTAAATGAAGTAGAATAACCAAATTCCTCACAGAGACCTTTGAGCCTTTTGAGATATTGTCATTGCAATCCCATTAAATAACAAACAACAGTTTTTTTTTGTTTTTTTTATTAGTTCTACCTTCTCTTTGAAATACGATAACAATCTGAAGCGTTTCCTCGAAACTTATCACTGGGCTGATTCTGGACTTGTTTATTCAGGACCAGATAAGATAATTGATGGAAAATTACAAATCATTAGTAATACAAAGAAGAGGGCACCAGTGTTTGTCTGGGAATTGGGAATTGGGAATTGGACGCTTTCTCCTTTCTCTTTCACCATCCGAATCATGAGTAAGTTATATTTTCCTGTTTTTTCCTGTATTTCTCGTTTATAATTTATTTTCATATTTGCACTATATTTCTTAGTTATATTTCCTGTAATACACCAGCCACACCTTGGTTTGACATGGAAATAGACAGGAGCTACTAGAAAGAGTCTGGAAATGGTAAGGGGACATTTGTATGCTGGCTTTCTAAACACTGAAGGCAAAATCTAATCCACAAGCATACCTGCCTACCGAGCACAACATGTGCTACATGCTTTAGAGTTAAAAGGATGAGAGGCACTCTATGTGTGCTCTAGCAGACAAACAGCTAACAATGAGCTCTGGAGGAAAAGCCAGCTATCTGTGCAGAGATAGGGGTTTCTATGAAGCCAGAATAAAGTCAGCCTACAGACTGAATCCCTACTGTGGATCCAGACAGTTTATATATATGCATTACTTTGGCTTGTGTGTACTGGGCTGGTCTTATGACTCTATGGATATAGATGGAGAGAGACTGAGATGATTTACTGCATTCCAGATATACACAGGGTTCAACAGGTCCAAAACCCTGGCACTATCCTCATAAAAGAAACACAGGATGCAATTTTTAATTGTAAGTAAGCCTGAAGGATCGGAGGAGATAATGATTCAGGACATCACATACAGGTCAATGAAAAAGTTCACATTCTCTGATTTATGGTGTTGTAAAAGAAGAAAGAGCAACTACAGTAACAGCTCATCACAACATTGGATAAATGCCAGATAAAGATACAGTGCCCTGCACTAATATTGGCACACTTGGTAAATATGAGCAAAGAAGGCTGTGAAAATTTGTCTTTCAATTCAATTCAATTTTATTTGTATAGCGCTTTTAACAATGGACATTGTCTCAAAGCAGTTTTACAGAAACATATACACACAGGATACAGATTTTTAAATGTGTGAATTTATCCCTATTGAGTAAGCCTTTGGCAACGGTGGCAAGGAAAATCTCCCTAAGATGATATGAGGAAGAAACCTTGAGAGAAACCAGACTCAGAAGGGAACCTATCCTCATCTGGGTAGCAACGGAGAGTGTGACAGTAAAAGAAAGTTCATTATGGTTTTATAGGAAGTCTGTTTGTTGAACTAGTCCACTGTTTTTATTGTTTAACCTTTGATCTTTCATTTTAAAAAAATTCCCAAAAATACTCTGCTCTCAGGGATATCAAACAATTGCAAACAAAACACAGGTTTATAAAAAAATTAAAAAAAAATTGTTAAATATAGGTGTGCAACAATTATTGGCACCCTTTTAGTCAATACTTTGAGCTAGCTCCCTTTGCCAAGATGACAGCTCTGAGTCTTCTCCTATAATGCCTGATGAGGTTGGAGAATACATGGCAAGGGATCCGAGACCATTCCTCCATACAGAATCTCTCCAGATCCTTCAAATTTTGAGGTCCAAACTTGTGGACTCTTCTCTTCAGTTCATCCCCACAGGTTTTCTATGGCGTTTCAAGTCAGGGGACTGGGATGGCCATGGCAGCACCTTGATTTTGTGGTCAGTAAACCATGTTTTGGATCATTGTCCTGCTGGAAGATTCAAGCTTTCTGGCAGAGGCAGTCAGGTTTTCATTTAATATCTGCTGATATTTGATAGAGTTCATGATGCCATGTATCCTAACAAAATGTCCAGGTCCTCTAGCAAAAAAACAGCCACAAAACATTAAATATCCAACGCCATATTTAACCGTGGGCATGAGGTACTTTTCCATATGGCTACTTCTCTGTGTATCAAAACCACCTCTGGTGTTTATTGCCGAAAAGCTCTATTTTGGTTTCATCTGACCTTAGAACCCAATCCCATTTGAAGTTCCAGTAGTGTCTGGCAAACTGAAGATGCTTGAGTTTGTTTTGGGTGAGAGTAGGGGCTTTTTTTAAACCCTACCAAACAACTTGTGGTGATGTAGGTGAATTCGGATTGTAATTTTTGAGACTTTCTGACCCCAAGATGCAACTAACTTCTGCAGTTCTCCAGCTGTGATGCTTGGAGATATTTTGGCCACTCAAATCATCCTCTTCACGGTGCGTTGAGACAATATAGACACACTTCCAATTCCAGGTTGATTCATAAGATTTGGAGTTGACTGGAACTTCTTAATTATTGCTCTGGTGATGGAAATGGCCATTTTCAATGCTTCTGCTACTTTCTTATAGCCACTTCCCATTTTGTGAAGCTCAACAACCTTTTGCTGCACATCACAGCTATAGTCCTCGGTCTTAAAAATAGTTATGAATGACTAAGGGAATTTGGCCTATGTGTTACCTCATATATATTCCCCTGTGAAACAGGAAGTCATGGTTGAACAATTTCCTGTACCTAGTCATCCAGGTGTACTAAAAAATGTAAAATATCAAAGGGAAAATACTTCAGATAAATTTTTCTCATATGAATTCATAGGGGTGCCAGTAATTGTTGCACACCTATATTTGAGATTTATATATATATTTTTTTGGATAAAACTGTGTTGTGTTTGAGATTGTTTCAGATCCATGAGAGCAGAGTATTTTTGTTAATTTTTTGAACAAAAGATCAAAAGGTTAAACAATAAAAGACAAATTTTCACAGCCTTCTTTGCTAATATTTACCAAGGGTGTATTCACTAAAGTGTATTCACCCATAGTGATTATTTTGCGACATCAAATGTAAGTATATTAGAATAAGATTTTGTTTTGCTCCTTTTGAAATTATGCTGTACAGAAATATAAATAAAATAAAATATGTAGATGTCCTCAGAATTATTTGAAAATTAATTGATAATTAATTTATAATGGATAATTAATTGATTATTTATCCACCAGAGTCAATAACTGACTTGCAATACTTGCATTGTTCTTTTTCAGCAATTACAGATTTGAGTTGTCTTCGTCATATCTTTATGAGCATTGTGCATTTAGATTTTGGTATTTTCTTCTATTTCTCAATGCAAATCTTTTCCAACTCTGCCAAATTACATGGAGAACATTGGTGGACAGCAATTCTCAGGTCATGCCACAGATTTTCATCTCTGGGCTTTGACTTGGCCATTCTTTTTAAAAGAGTGCTCAAGAAAATACTCAGTGCTCAAGAAAAATTAAAAGAAAGGGCAGTGAATACTTATCAATTTAGAATTTTTATTTTTAAACAATTCTGAGTGTATCTAAATAATGTAATTTAAGAAATAAATTTAATAGTTGCAATACAGCAAAACAAGAGGTAATCACTAAGCAGTGGATACTTTCTGGAGGCAATGTTTATGGATGAAGCATAGTCATTTTCATCTTTGGCAACTGATTTACTATGAATAAACAACCATATCTCTAATTACATCATGCTCTATTTTTTATACTAATAATGAAATGCTGAAAATAATATTAGATGTGTATCTATTTCCTGCTTGGCATCCATGCCTCTAACCTTTTTCACCATTCTTGTATAATAATCTAATCCTTATCTTAGTATTCTTGACATTATAGTTTGATTAGCGTTCCACAAAACCTAAGAAGGACAGATCTAGTTGAAGCATTTCTGGAGAAAAAGGGTGTGTGTTTCTTCATTGTCTAGGGCTAGGCAATACAGAGAGATATCAGTACATAGTGACTAACTATAACACTACAACAGAGTTATGTCTGAATTTTGCAGAATAACATTGCAACAGTAATACCAGTACACACATTCCATATATAATTCGCTCGAGAAATATGTTGGCAGCCTTGTACAATAAGTTCTAGTTGTGTTGTTTACTTATGTGACTGTAAATAGGCAATTCTTTTAATTTTACTTTAGAAGATATTTAGTGTGCAGGATCAGTTGGAGAAATCAATACACTCTGTCTGAAGTGTTTTTGTTTAATGTTCAAGAAAAGAGACATTAGGCTTGATTTATTTAGACAGCAAAGTAGAAGACAGGCACTCTCAAAAAAACTTTATCTGTCCTTGTTGCTGGGGTTGTACCCTCAAACATACACCTTTTGTACCTTTTGTATGTAAATGTTACATGGAAAGATACCTCTACAGGGTGTCCTAAAAGTCTTCATACATAGGGGACTATGTATTCATTCATTGACGTTCACATCTCAAGTTTGGCAACAGTGATTTCTGATTTGTTAATAATTCTGACAACCACGAGAATGATTTCAATACGTTTTTGTTTTGTCAAAGGCATTCTTAAAGGCTATCTGAAAGACATATATATAATATAAATGAAGACTGAAAAATTTTGGCAGACATTTTGCTAAAAAGATGTATGTAGACTTTTGGGACACCCTGTATTGTACCTTTTAAGATTTAGCCTTTTATGGTCCCATTATCCATCCATTTTTCAAGCTGCTTAGTCTACATAGGTTCAGATTACCTCCTTAACATTAGCTCTGGGGGGAATGTATACTTCAATTATATGAACAGTGGTGAATTCCCATGGTAAATAAGATGGTCTGCATCTAACAGTCACAAACTCCACCAGCGATAAGAGCTTGCACTTTATCCAAGGGAACTCGGGGCACAAGGTGGGGGACACCCTGGACAGGGTGCAAACCCATTGGAGGGCACAATCACACGTTATGGACAATATGGAAATTACAATTAGTCTTCAACATATATTTGGACTGGGGGAGGAAACCTGAGTACCCGGAGGAAACCCCCAGGGGACAGGGAGAACATGCAAACTCCACACACACAGGCCAGAAGCAGGATTCAATCCCCCAACCCCAGAAGTGTGGGGCAAACATGCTAACCACTAAGCCACCATGCCCCCTGGTCCCATTAAGTCCACAATGGCCAAGTGGATATCGATCATTATAGTAGGCTGTAGAAAAAGCCAACTATAATGATTTTTGTTAGCATACCACAAACCACTTTAGTATTTTGTGAAAAGTGCATCATGTGAGTGTCTGGTATTGCTGGAGTGTAATTTAGCTGTACTTCCTTATTCATGGATGAATCATGTTCCTCCTCTGTAGTTATGTGTGTCACTACAGTGTGCATTTTTGTCATGCACTGTGCATTTTTCATGGCTCAGTTGAGTCTTACATTAGCCTCAGACGGGAAAGTCCAGTTGTTGGTGTTTTTTGTTTCCCGTGCAGCTGCATGGTTCCTTAGTCAAATATTTCTTATCCACATAACCACAATGGTTATTTTCGCCTGTTACAATCAAAATTCAAGGCTCTGGTTTTAGGGATTATAATATTTTGTGCACTGTCTGTGATCATGTGCATCATAAGCTTTGTGCATTCATCTCGTAGCAGCAGGTGAACGGAAGTGCTGCATGGAGAGCTGAGAGTGTTTCATTGGGATTGTGCATCCAACATTATAGCAGATGATTAATCTGTGATTTAAACCCCTTAATTAGGCTCAAACCATCTCAGTTCCTTGTCCCCCTCTCTTGTTACTTCCCATCTGACTTTAGCTCCTTGCCACACTCTGGAACAGGGAGAAATACATAGGCAAATGCTAAAGCTGAACAAATTACCATGTACACATGAAGTGTGCTAGTATTTGACTGTTATTTTGAGTAACAGTATGAGTGACACATATACAATATCCCCCCTGCCTAGCATGAGCCTCTTAAGCGGATTCAGTAAGCTGTTGATGTTTCGGTACTGTACGCTTCCAGTGTCAGGTGTTCCTGTGTGCTTGTCTACACATGTGTGTGTAAAAGTGAGAGAGAGAGAGAGAGAGAGAGAGAGAGAGAGAGAGAGAGAGAGAGAAGCAAGGAGTACCTAGTGACATTGATTTTTTAATAATGTATGATCACCAAAGAGAACAAACAAACCAAAAAATACATTAATGCATAAATATAAACTTAAGACAGCAGATTGGTATACATTTGCTTTGATTACATGGCCTTGAAAATCTTAAAAATTAAACCTTTTTAAAAAAAAAAAAACTTTTCAAATGTAAAATAAAGAAATAAACAAAAAATGGGGTTAAGTAGCATCTGTGGTAATAGTATTAAGGACTTTCTAATGATTTACTTCAAATTAATTTATTAATTTTTAATAGTTTTTTCCAGTCTATAACTTTGGTATATCACTTTCAAAGAGATCTTGTGAGTCAGTATCACAATATCATTGAAGAAAAAAAAAGCGGGGGAGGGGGGACAGACATACTCCTCTTCTTCCCATAATGATTTAGACATTTGCAAATGATGCAACTTCCCTATTGAACATGTGTCTTTTGGAAGATCCCATATATTTCATAAGAGTGAATTACAGGGTTACAGAGTTTGAGTGAATATTGTGGGACACAATTCAAATGCAGCCACTTCCAAAAGTAAAGGCCTTTTAATTTTTTTGTTCTATACACCAAAGACATTTGGGTTTGAAATCAAAAGATGGATATGAGAAGTTAGTTTCAGCTTTTATTTCTGTGTATTTACATCTAGATGTGTTAAGCAACATAAAACAAAAAACCTTTTGTATCAGACTACCCAATTTTTTGGCGAGCAAAAGTATAAGAACAGATAAGATTTGAAGTAAATTAAAGTAAATAACTCCATTATAAAATGTTCCTGTAAACTTCTGAATTCATTGTGCTGCTACCATCATGAGTTACATCATCAATAAAGACTAGTGAGCCTGGTCCAGAAGCAGCCATGCAAGCCCAAGCCATGACACTACCTCCACCAAGTTTCACAGATGAGCTTGTATTTTTTGGATCATGAGCAGATCCTTTCTTTCTCCACACTTTGGCCTTTCCATCACTTTGGTAGAGGCTAATCTTGGTTCCAGAACCTTTGTGGCTCATCTCTGTATTTCATTGCGAATTTCAATCTGGCTTTCCGACTCTTACTTCTGATGAGTGTTTTGGATCTTGTAGTTTGGCTTCTATATTTCTGCTCTTAAAGTCTTCTTCGAAGACTTGTGCGAAGAATGGTGGCTTGTGATACCGTCACCCCTGCCCATTGATGGTTGTTGGTGATGTCACTGACTGTTGTTTTGGGGGTTTTCTTCACAGCTCTCACAATGTTTCTGTAATCAGCTGTTGTTGTTTTCTTTGGCCAACCCATTCACTGTCTTTTGCTCAGTTCACCAGTGGTTTCTTTCTTTTTTTCTCCGCTTCAAAATGGCTTGCTTTTCTCCCATAGGCAGCTCTCTGATCTTCATGTTGGATTATCCTTTCTTTTAAAACAACAAATGCATTCTTCACAGGTGAAACTGAAGGCTAAAACCAAGAGTAGATGTTCAGAGTTATGTATTGTTAACAATCAATCTAACAGGACACACCTGGGCAACTAGAAACACCTGTGAGTCACATTCCAATATTTTTGCTTGCCTACAAATTGGGCAGTCTGATACAAAATGTGCTGTGTTCTATGGCGTTTAACACGTCTACATATAAATAGCAGGAAATAAAAATTCTAGCTGAAAGCTGAAATTCTAAACTCTCTTCTCATATTCATGTTTTGATCTCAACTGCAAATGTCTCCAGTCTACAAGAAAAACAAATGAATTGGCCTTGCTGTTCCAGTAGTTTCAGAGGGGACTGTATGCATTTTTCAGAATCTGTAATGGATAGCTCATTGGATAACTAAAAAAAAAAAAAGCAATAATAAGATTTTGAAAGTACATTAATGATTATATAATGTACCTTTAAATTTAAGTTTTCAAATGCATGTTTAAAATGTACTTTCCCTTTACTTTACATACATGTTTGTAAATGTAGCATCAGTGGGTCACAAATAGCCCAATCATAGATTCACACACAATACTGTATCAAACACTGTGTGCACACATTTGAGTGTAATATACAATATTATGTGCACACATTTGAGTGTAATATATACAATATTATGACGGCCCAGCAAACATTTTAGGTTAGCACAGTCTTTTCTGAATGTTATGGTTCTGTCAGTTGGTTCCTAGACTGTTCAGGTGTATTGGGATGTTCTGAGAATATTTTCACATGATGTTTAAATGTGTTCATAGAACACTGCTGCAATGTTTCTAACTGTAGAACTTTAATTCCAAGTTTCCAAAATATTACTTTTTGTCAAAATGGGAAATGTTGTGTGCCCAACATTCTAATAACATTGAGTCAGAAGCCTAGCAGATGTATTTTGGAACATTGCCCAGAATGTATTTCTGGAATTTCCTACTGTAACTGTATATTGTAATGATATACTGTAATCCTACTATCCGGTGTCATCTATAGTTCCCTGTTTAGTCTGGTACTCTTCAGTTCTCACGGCAGCTCACGGTTATTTTCTTGCCACTGTCAAGTCTGGATTGCTCATTATAGATTTACAGCTCTTCTACCGTATTAAAGAACTGTACAAATAAAATTGAAGTGAATTGAACTGTATGTTACATTCACAGAACCTGTAGACTTCTTCTGTAATGTTACTATAATGTTATAATAAATTTTTATGTTGGAGCGTGGTACTGAAATTCTTAAATGACTTTACCCTGAAGCCAAGATGTAAATTTTGAGTGTTTTCATTCATGCAAATGAGGGAAGAGGAGGATTCAATTCATCCCTTTTTGATTTTTGATTTTCCAACAGCACTGAAAGAGGAAAGCCGAGCACACTCAGAATGTTCCAGCAAAGCCTTTTCCAAAAAGAGCTCTGACTACTTTACTGCACAAAGAAGGAAGGGAAAAAAAGGAAAGTGAACTGAATTCCTCTACTGCCTCTTTTTGATGTGCAGCCATGTACAGAAATCTGCATTTATAAACTGTTATCTGTCCAATACATTGAATTTGAGCTGTGTTTTATGAAGCATGCAATAGTAATTAAAGTGATCTTTTGTGTCAAAACAAGTTTGCAGCTTGCTTCAATAACCTCTTGCCATTTCTGCTTCATGTAAATGGATTATCATGTGCCTGCTTACAAGTGCTACCAAAAGACACTCAATAAAAGAGAAAAAGGGAAAAGATCATTGTTAGGGAAAATTAATCTGTAGGGCATTTTATGGAGCAAAAATAAGAATATATATCCCCTCAATTTTGTGCTAAGTGTGCTATAAAACTCTCCCTTGCGAAAGGTATAACACTTTTGCAGTGTACTGCAGGACAGATGCTATTGCTCGTGTTTATATTTAGCGCTTTTCCTCCCGTTATGAGTGTGAGGTGGAATAGAATGAATACCAGTTGCTGTATAATCTTTGTATGACTAACCACTGCAGCAAACCTACAGTAGCATCTCTGTCAGAACTGAGGTAGAAGCCAAACACACACACAATCACATTACAGAATTAGAGGTGGACACAAAGGCAGAATCTCAGTGAAACATTTTAATAAAGTATCAGACAAAGCACACCGCAAGAATTACATGGATAAAAAAAAAAGACCATAACATGATACGTGGGGACAGAACAAACGATGCAAGACCACAGTGCAGTGCTGAACGTGACTATATATACACATCAGTGCTAATGAGCTAAACGTGAAACAGGTGAATGAGACATGTGACATGGTGCAGTGGCTGATGGGAAACGTATTTCCT
The DNA here is from genome assembly GCF_001660625.3 of Ictalurus punctatus. Classification (NCBI taxonomy): domain Eukaryota; kingdom Metazoa; phylum Chordata; class Actinopteri; order Siluriformes; family Ictaluridae; genus Ictalurus; species Ictalurus punctatus. The sequence goes on along the minus strand of NC_030423.2, from coordinate 15,157,507 downwards.
AGTCCTTCTCCAATATTACATGACATTACCCCCCCCACACACACACACACCCCTACACCCACCCCCCTTAATGTGTGGTTCTTGAAGCACATAATCAGTTCAAGAGGGGGTCCTGGATCCCCAGACCAGATGTCCAGAGTTCCACTGTGTGTCATCCCTCACAGGGCTGGATAGAGGATGCTTGACGTGTTCACTGAGGTTCAGAAATGGGTCAGTCTCTTCCGCACTGTAGAGAGATGACGTGCTATTCCTGGCCTGGCTTGAGCACGGAGTGATGGCTACTGTGCAGCCTGTGGGGAGAACGAAGCTCAAGGTGGAGCCCGAGGGGGGAGCAACATTCACCATGAAGCTAGACGGGGATTGATGCTCCCGAGGAGGGGGGGGGTGAAGTTCTCCGCAAGGCCAGAGGGGGGACCGAAGTTCTCCCTGAGGCCAGAGGGGGGAGCGGAGTATTACGGGGGAGTGATGTCCTCCATGGAGTAGGAAGGGGGAGCGAAATATGGCACAAAGCAAAGAAAAGGAGAGAAATCTTCAGCTAAGCATGGAGGCAGAACAACATCCTCAACAGAACAGGATGGCAGAGTGATGTCCTCAACCGAGCAGGAAGGCGGAGCAATGTCCAAAGCAGCCTGGCATAATGATGTCCGAGGCAGAGCAGGGAAGTAAAACGGAGCTCTTGGCTACACCGGGAGGTGGAGCAACATCTTCAGCTGAACAGGGAGACTGAGCAGTTTCCTCAGCTGAACAAGGAGGCTGAGTGATGTCCTCAGCTGAACAAGGAGGCTGAGTGATGTCCTCAGCTGAACAGGGAGGCTGAACAATGTTCTCCGTTGACTCGGTAGACTGAACGAGATCCACAGTAGGGGATTGAGGAAGATTGATGTCCTTAGTGGGGCAGGGAGGGTGGGAGATGGTTTCTGCCTGGCTGGAAGGCTCCTTCTCGAGATACGCCCTGAAGGAGTACATCATGTCGAGCCATTCACGATTGGCCTTGATCAGGGAGAATCTCCCTTCCTTCTCCCACCTTGGTTTTTCCATTTCGAAAAGGGCCTCTTGCATGCTGAAAAAAATCTGCTGCATCCATTCATTCGGTCTTGCGTTCTGTCCCGTTATAGAATTAGAGGCGGAGGGAAATGCAGAATCTCAGTGAAACATTTAATAAAGTATCGAACAAAGCACAACACAAGACTTCCATGGATCAAAAGACAAGCATAACGTGACACATGGGGACAAAACAAACAATGCAAGACCACAGTGCAGTGCTGAACGTGACTATATATACACACCAGTGCTACTGAGCTAAACGTGAAACAGGTGAATGAGACATGTAACATGGTGCAGTGGCTGATAGGAAACATAGTTCCTAGTCCTTCTCCAATATTACATGACACACACACACACACACACACACACACACACAACCAAACTGCCCATGCAGTGCTGCTTATAATCAGGATAATAGCACTGTGCATAATTCAATTACCCAGAGGTTCACTGCTGAAGGTGTGTGGGTCTGTGATAAGCCAACTGTGTTATCACGTCTTGCGTCTCTGTGCTGCTAACGGCTGCATAGGGGTTTAGAGAAAGAGAGGACTGCAAGGGCTATGGCAGTCATTGCCTTCATTATCATTTTGTCCTTTGGGGATGGTTGTGCATTCAGGTAATCATCTGTCATTGTGTGGGATTCATGAGAGTGGGCGGTGATGAGATCTAACCTATTGGTCCTGTGCTGAATATTGGTATGACCTGGCCTGCCTTTCTATCCGCAGGGAAATGGTGACACTGTCATTCATGAAAAGTCTTTGTGCTCTCTATATCTTCTTAGATATTCATCCAATGCCTGAAAAGCTAAGAAATATTGGTATGAAAATTTCAAATATCCAGGCAGCATTCCAAACATACTCCAATTTTCTCCATCTCTTTCCATTCAGGGAAACCTCCATTACCTTCTTTATGAGATCGCTTGCAGCCATGATGTGACCACTGAATGTTTGAGTCCTGAACAAACACCTGCCACCTTTTATATGGGCCTATATATTATTTATGTGAGTGTATGGGAGCCTCCTGTACCTGTGTGAGCTTGCATATGTATATGCAGCCATATGAGCATGTGAAGCAGGAATGGTGTGCTTTGTGTTGTAACTCTAGGCAAGTTAATGTATGTTCTCCCTGTTTTTCATCCCCAGTATGGCTTCCCATAAATTATTGTGTCTCAGGGAACAACCAAGCAGTCTAGTATTGGTCAGGAGAGTAACCATTTTACATACAAAAGTCACATGTCCTAGTTTGCCCAGGATGCATCTAGCTGTGCACTCAGCATTTCTGCAAGTGGAGGGTCAGCACTTGTTCCAGGCCTCTGATAACACCAGACCCCACCAGATTCTGGCTGAGACTGGAACCAACTGGAACTCAGGTAATGTTTATTTTAATGCATACAGAAGTAATATATACAGTAGGTACGTAGACAAATGTCTCGAGAAATATCTGGAAGTCTATCTAGAAGTCTAAGTCTCTCTCTCTCTCTCTCTCTCTCTCTCTCTCTCTCTCTATATATATATATATATATATATATATATATATATATATATATATATATATATATATATATATATATATATATAATCACATTACCGTCAAGTCAAGTGGGTTTTATTGTCCTTCCTCTATACAGCTTGTATACATTGGAATGAAATGATGTTTCTTCAGGACCATCGTACAACATGGAACAGTATGCAAAGACTATTTAAAGTGCAAATACACTTTAAAGTGTATTTACAGTGCGAGATGAGTGCAAAACAATAAATTCACAGGACAGTAAATACACAGGACAATAGATATACAGAACATGGACTGTAAGCTATTGTTTAATGTAGCAACACAAGTATAGCAGCAATACTGGCACCGAAAACATAGTATAAAGTGACTGATGCAGCTGTGTAAAGTGCAGTGTGCAGTAGTACTGAGTCTTACTGGGTTAGGTGTTTGACTAGCCCAGGTGAGCGTTGGTAGGCAGCAGGGTGTTGAGTAATCTGACTGCTTCAGGGAAGAAACTGTTGCAGAGTCTGCTGGTGGTAGCATGGATGTTCTGTTCCTGTACCTTCTGCTAGATGGCAGGAGGGTGAATAGTCCATGAGAGGGGTGAGAGGGGTCGTCCACAATACTGGTGGCTATGTGGAGGCAGCGGTTGTTGAAGGAGGTGCCAATGGTGTGTAGAGAGACCCTGATGATCTTTCCAGCTGTCCTCACAATTTGCTGTAGGGTCTTGCGGTCGGAGGCTGTGCGGTTCCCGTACCACATGGTGAGACAGCTGGTTAGAACGCTCTCTATCATCTCTCTGTAGAAGGAGTTGAGGATGGGAGGGGGAAGTTTGACTGTCTTCAGCCTCAGCAGAAAGTGGACGCACTGCTGGACTTTCTTGACTAGGAAGGTAGTGTTGATAGTCCAAGAGAGGTCCTCAGTCATGTGCACACCAAAAAACTTGGAGGTTTGACTCTCTCCAGTTATTCCATTGCAGTTGTTCTCATGCTAATCTTGCATGAGTGGTGGACAATATACTGTACTTTCCTGACTTTTCCAAGCTGCCCCAGAAATATTTTGTATGCCTTTTGGTAGGAAGCATAAACCAGAAGGCAACATGCTTTCTTGGACTCCAAGCTATGAATGACTGTGGCATCATTTGGAGTTGAACTCCAGTCTACTGATGATGTAGACTGATGATGCAGATGAGGTAAAAACTTAGACCACTGTGCAACCATGGTGGCACAGTTTGTTGTTATTTTAACAATGTATCATCCTTGTAAATTCCTAATAAATTGTGGGCTTGGAAGGCTGGTGTTTCCAGCTCAGATGTTTCTCCTGAAAGGCCTTAATGCATGTGAGACTGATGAACCATGATGGACATCTGGGAAGACCAGTGGCCTCAATTATACAACATGTGACAACCACCAATTAGCACAGAAAAACACAAGACTTATCCAAGCATTTGTAATGAATCTACCCGTCTAGATCACTAATGGTAACCTGGCATGAATGGGGACAGATATATGCTGAAAAGACACTGGGGCTGTCCTCTATTTCTGTAAGCTTGTCTAAATGGAGCACCTGATAATGCATGCAGCAAGATGACCTGTGTTAAATTAGCACACTTATTGTTGTTTTGGCTTACACTCTAGACTGTGTGGGCTAGATCCTCCAGTCGTTTTACAGCAGGTGGTAATTTAACATTGGACATTGAACTGCACTTGGAATAGTCACATTTCACTTTTCACACACAGTAAACTGAAGATGACTTTTATTCTTTTTATTTCCGTTTGGCATAGATGTTATGTTCCTATATAAGCGACCAAGCTTGTGATGGCTCTTTGTTTGTTTAGCCCTCAGGCGAAAGATGGTGGGAAAAGAAATCCAGCAAATCAGGACACAAAGGCAGGAATTCTACACATGTGGCAATATACACAAACATTGCAGAAATTCAGATTGTGTCAACCTTGAGCATTGTGGATGACTTCCACACACATTTGTCATACCAGCACATTGTTTTGATGTGCACTTTGATGATGAACTTCAGGGCAGGATGAATGTGAAATGCAGGGAGGTGAAATATTAGGCTTATCCTGTCAACACAGTGGCACACCAGGGAAGTTGTCACGGGCCGAGGCCAGATGAGATTCCTGGGAACAATTAGTGGTGTATGGTCATGTAGAATAAAAAAAATCTGAAGTACATCTATTTAATCAAACTATTATGGTCAAAGTAAAATTAAATATTTCCCCTATTTTATAAAATGGTTTAGCTGCATTTCTATGGTAAGAACATCCACATCTTTTGTCTAATTAGACATTTTTCCATATGTAGAGCACAAAGAAAACAGAAAAGGGGAAGAAGAACTGGTTAACTGGACTGGCAAATAAGTTCTTAAAGCTATACTGAATATCACATTAGAATGAGTTATAGTTCAGTTATGTGTCACAGGCATTTGCATTGTGTGTGTGTGTGTGTGTGTGTGTGTGTGTGTGTGTGTGTGTGTGTGTGTGTGTGTGTTTTTTTCCTTGGGGCCCCCTTTTAAACAATTTGTCCCATGCCATGCTGATATGCACTGCAGGCCTGATTATTCTTATACGTCTCAGAAAGTATGTTTGGTGCGTTTTTTGTTAAGACAGTGCTTCTTTTGTGTACACTGTAACCTCAGTTTGACCTTCGCTTTCTAGGGAAGAGTATTGACTACATAAACAGCAGCATGAACTCATTTTACATGTCTAAACTTACTGTTTTTTTTTGTTTGTTTGTTTTTTACTGAATTTAAAGACTGCATGTGTGTGTGGGGGGGTTTAACAGATCACTGTACAGCACAGAATGAAGCATATATCCTCTGATATGTACAATCTTTAATTGAATTTTCCTCCAAAGAAAGAACAAACAGTATACTCTCTGATGCTGATTTTCAACTAGCCATCTAAATGTGCTGAGGTGCTTTTGTTTACTTCCCTGTACATTTATCGTCCTTTAATCCTTTAGTAATCCATGATTTTAATTTTTTTATCAATTGGAAAAAAAAAACTTACACTATTTTATTATCTCCCGCTTTATCTCTTTTGTTCTCCACCCCCACACAGTGTGTAAACTCGCCATTTTCAATTTCTCCTTTCATACTTTCTCTGCCCTTGAATCTATCTTGATTAGGAAGAGGGTACTGTATCAAATGAAGGTGTGCCAAGAAATGTCCACTGTAGAGCTAGTTCCAGACCCCTGTCCTTTTGTGTACATTCAAAGTTTTTCTGACCTGCCCAGCCATCCATTTGTTTAACTAGCATGACAGAAGCAAATGCACTGCTCCTACTTAAAATGGCACTCAAGCGAGTCATGTGACAGCTGTATGCGGAGGCTGTTGGAGACTGTTTTCCAGCAATATAAGACCTGCACAACTCCATACACACCCTCTCTTTCCAGCCTCTCAGATACCAGCAGGTTTAACCAATCACTGTGCAGCCTGCCTTCCCTACTTTGCATGTTCATAGTATCCCTGGCCTTTCCTTAAGTCACAGTGCGGTATTTTATGCCCTTTATCCACAGTTCAATGTGCCTGAACGTCTCCACAACGGCATAGTGCTGTTTAGTTAAACTTCACCCTACAGACTGTAACAAAGACATATTTCTGTGATTACATGGTTCACTTCCTCTGGTGCTTGCTCAGGTCGTCCTTGAGGCACCCAACACTGTAGTTCTAACAAGGTTAGAGTAAAGAGCCTTCCTGTCCCATTCAGATTTTCCCACTAAGTACAAAGCTAAGATGAGGTTCACTTATACTCAGAAGATTAACTCCCATTAAGAGACTATTAGAATCAGGGTCATTCGAGAAATTAAATCCAAATATACATTATTGTACAAAAATTTACATAAGAAGCTGCTGTGCAGACATCAGAGGCCATTACAACAGCATTAAAGCAGCAATTAAACTGTTTAAAAGTTGTTCAACTCAATTTCCCCTCTGTTGTTTCCACATAAAAACAAAAACAGCTAATGAACTGGTTTTAAAACAGTAGCCTTTGTAGATTTAAGGTAAATGAGGGACAGTGCAGAGTAATTTACTTTTTAAATAAAATTAAGTATCTCATATTTTACTTGCCACTGTTGCTGTCTTCTACTGCATGTGTAATCACATCACCTGTGAAATACAGTGAATTTGAAAGTAGACGGCTATTACATTGTTTTGTCTTGATAACCCAGCATAATGATTGTGAAATTAAACAACAACCACTAGCACAAAACAACAACAATAATATTAATAACAACATCACCATCATCACCACCACCACCATCATCATCATCAACAACAATAATATTAATTACAACATCAACGTCATCATCACTGTCGTCATCATTATCATCATCGAAAACAACAATAATAATAACAATCCTCCATCCATCATTCCACCCATCCATTTTCTGTACTGCTTATCCTTCACAGGGTCACCTGTCCCAGGAGACTTAGGGTACAAGGATGGGGGACAGCCTGGATGGGGTACTAACCCATCACAGGGCAAAATTCACAAACACAAACTATACTACAGTAATAATAATAATAATAATAATAATAATAATAATTTTCATGATTACACTTAATGTTGAATGAATGAATGAATGCCTTTTATTGTCACTATACACATGTACAATGAAATTAAGAGCCACTCCTTTTTGTTCCGTGCAAACATATACATTCAATACACAAGAAGATTAAACAGATAATACACAGATAAATAAATAAGATAAATAAACAAAATAAATAAACAAGATATACAATATATGCAAGATATATGCACGATAGATAGATATTAGGGTGGATGGCGGAGGTACTATGAAATGCACAGTTTGAGACAATATATACATATGCTGTGGACTCAGTACATGTGTTTGTTTATCATGGTAATAGCTTTTGGGAAGAAACTATTCTTAAATCTGCTAGTCCTTGTTTTGATGCACCTGTAACGTCTCCCTGAGGGCAACAGATTGCTTTACAAGTTTAGAAATACAAATAAATACAAAGACACAAAACTTTGATAAAACAAACAAATAAACATGATGTCCAGCTCCTTCACATCTTAGTTTATTATCCAGGTATTTATCTTAAAGAAAATTATTCAGTAACTACTAGGATTTCAGTTGTAACGACAATGCAACTAATAGAAAATGCATGTACAGTGCCCTCCACTAATTTTGGCACCCTTGGTAAATATGAGCAAAGAAGGCTTTGGAAAATTGTCTTTATTTTTTAACCTTTTGTTATTTTGTTAAACAAATTCACAAACATAATCTGCTCTCATGAATATCAGACAATTGCAAACACAAGACAGATGTCATGTATCAGGAAACTCTGGACTCCAGTTCCCATCAGCCACTGCACTGCACTACATGTCACAAGACCACCTGCACCTGATTCACGTTCTGTTAATGAGCACTCTTGTATATATAGCCATTGTCTGCACTGTTTCTCGGTCTTTTGTTGTCTTAGACTACCATGTTCCATGTTTCTGTGTTTTGTTTCATGCCACAGTATTTTGCCTAGTTGTCTTAGTGTCTTTGTTTTGTTCTTTGATTGTTTAAATAAATGTTATATACTGCGATTGCTTCCGAGCCCATCCTTGTTTTGTGACAACAGATTTATAAAAAAATATATATATATCTTTGTTAAGTATAAGTGTGCACCAATTATAGGCACCCCTATGAATTCATATGAGAAAAATATATTTGAAGTATATTCCCATTGATATTTTACTTACATAAGTATCCTACATGACCACAAGTTGTTTGGAAGAGTTTCAAGAAAAAAGCCTCTACTCTCATCCAAAAACAAACTCAAGTGTCTTCAGTTTGCCAGACACTACTAGAACTTCAAATGAGATCGGGTTCTATAGTCAGATGAAACCAAAAACAGAGCTTTTTGGCAATAAACACCAGAGGTGGTTTTGGCGCACACAGAGAGGTAGTCATATGGAAAAGTACCTCTTGCACATGGTTAAATATGATGGTGGCTCTTTAATGTTTTGTGGCTGTTTTTTTGTCAGAGGACCTGGACATTTTGTTAGGATACATGGCATCATGGACTCTATCAAATATCAACAGATATTAAATGAAAACCTGACTGCCTCTGCCAGAAATCTGAAAATGGGCCGTGGTTGGATCTTCCAGCAGGACAATGATCCAAAACACCCATCAAAATCAACTCAAAAATGGTTTACTGACCACAAAATCAAGGTCCTGTCATGGCCTTGAAACCCCATAGAAAACCTGTGGGGTGAACTGAAGAGGAGAGTCCACCAGAGTTTGAAGGATCTGGAGAGATTCTGTGTGGAGGAATGATCTCAGATCCCTTGCCATGTATTCTCCAACCTCATCAGGCATTATAGGAGAAGACTCAATGCTGTTATCTTGGCAAAGAGAGGTAGCACAAAATATTGACTAAAAGGGTACCAATAATTGTTGCACACCTATACCTAACAAACATATGTTTATTTGGATAAACCTGTGTTGTGTTTGCAATTGTTTGATACCCATGAGAGCAAAAGTTTACACAATAAAGACACTTTTTCACAGCCATCTTTGCTCATATTTAACAAGGTTGCCAATATTAGTGGAGGACACTGTAGTTATGAGAATGAGGAATCTAAGTCTGAGCCCACCAACAGGTCCTACGGGGTTTAAGGGTTTACAGTTCCTAATTTAAGTTTTTATTAAATTGAACTTACCTACTATACAGGGTGAACCATATAATCATCTTTTCAGAATCATAATACCTCCGTTTCAGGGGACTGTAATGAAAGTAAATACAATTGTTTTGTTTAGTGCTCGGTTGCAAATCCTTTGCAATCCATGACCATCCATGACCCATAAATATTACCAGATGCTTGACCCTGTAGCAATCAATTTAAATGTGGTAGATATAAGACCCAATTCATTATTTACTGCACTGTATATGAACAAATCTCCAGTGAGAGATATGGAGATGTGAGCAGACATACACACAAACACGCACACACATACACACGCACACACAGACACATGTGTCTATCTATCCATCTATCTATCTATCTATCTATCTATCTATCTATCTATCTATCTCTATATATCTATATCTATATATATATATATATATATATATATATATATATATATATATATATATATATATATAGATATATAGATAGATAGATAGATAGATAGATAGATAGATAGATATAGATAATTTTAACAAATGGCAACCATTTCTAAATGAAACACAAAAAAAGACAAAACCACTCAGTGAATGAGTAACTTTTAGGTTAACGTTTTGGTCTTGTGACTAGGAAAATCCAAGACAACTTCTGCACTTTTGCAAAGTTATTCTCATTCTTAGACAAAACTTAACATTTCCTATTTTCTAATGCAGGAACAACTTTGTCATACATTGCTTAAATTAACCTTCAGTTATGGCTTGGCAAAATAGTAATTTACACAATACACAAAAAATACATAAGACAGGACAACCGAACAGTATTGTTTGGGAAAACCAGTGGAGACAATTGTCTGTAAATATTGACTATGAACTTTAGCAGCAATAATGAGTAAATGATAGCAGCAAAAAAAGTCTTATAATATTAAAAGTGTCCCATAGCAGCATTATGAATTATTAGCAGCATTTTAAATGTTATTGTTGTGAAACATCTGCAAAATCTTTTATTCTTTTGTGTTTATCTTTTGTATTGTATCAGCTATAAACAATTATGTTACAAAGAAACCATATGAGATACTGGAGATCCTGACGCCGTCTGTCCGCTGGAATACCTGATCAATCCTGATGATCCACTTCTGCTTGGAGCATCCTTCACCTGAAAATTCACTCACTGCTGCTGGGTATGGCCCTGCTTGGACAGCCTAAAGATCACCATGAGATTGCTGGTCACACTAAAGATGGCTGTGGATGTTCTTACTTGGATAGCCCAAAGACTGTACTTGCTAAGAACAGTTTACACTCAAGTCTAAATCATTGAACCGTCAATAACTTCACTTTGATACTATAGACTTGAGGTTAAAAAAAATTAATCAGAAATGACTCTGATGCTCATACTCAAATTCCTGACGTGGCACTGTTTGACATTTAGTAAACTGTTATAGTAGGGAAACTATTTATAATTGCACTATTCAGTGTCACTAAGATGAGGATGGGTTCCCTTTTGAGTCTTGAGTCTCAGGGTTTCTTCCTCATGTCATCTCAGGGAGGATTTCCTTGCCATCCTTGCCAATTGCTTAGGGATACATTTAAATCTATATTCAGATTTCTGTAAAGCTGATTTGTCACCATGTTCATTGTTAAAAGCGCTATATAAATAAAGTTGAAATGAATTGAATTGAAAGAGTTAAGTGCTATGTCCTGAAGACTCTTCCACGGTGGAAAACCATAATGACTATTACAAAGTGCTGACACCCAAGAGTCCTTCCATAAATGTTAAATAAACATTGCCTTAGAGAAAGCTTCACCAAATCAATAATTATGTGATTATTAATATAAACATTAATCCGAATTTCAGCCAGCACTATTGTCAGAGAAATTCATCAACACCTTCTGACCAATCAGATATTGAATTGTCTATAAGTGTTTGTTTAAAAAAATGCACAGCAATGATTTAGAGTAACACAACAAAGTTAAATATAAAATACAGCTGGTTACTGACAAACCTCAAAACCGTGTTGGAAATCTTCAAATTATAGCTTTATCCTGAGTGTTGCAAAGCACTAACACTGGAGACTCCTTGCAAAAATGTTAAATAAACATCACCTCATGGGTAACCACCATATTAATGATTACACCCACTTTTTTTCAATCAATTTATGTGGAGAGTCTGCTATACAAGTCCCTCTGTAAGTTGTTACTACAGAAATGATAACATTAGAATGAAGACATTATTATAAATCTTGCTGTTATTCAATGCATTCTGACCAATCAGAATCAAGGTTTCGAAACCTGTTGTAAAATGCTTTTAATTAATGTCTCTTTATGTGTTTACACATGAAACATTGAGCGGAACACTGAGCAACACCACAATGTTAAATTGTGATGTAACTTTGACCGTATCAAACGGAAAACCAGCAACCAGCATTGGAAAATAATGTGCAAACTGTATTTACTATTGCCTGTGGACAGCTTGGGTTGGATGCACAACAAAGTTGACCTCTAAAAGCCCAAGCCTCATGGGTGAATCAATACGATAATGTGATTGAGGAAATGGGGTATTCCACTGAGTTATACAGACAGCACAGTTGTCTACTCTGACAGTTGTGCAAAAGGGCCACTCACCCGTGTAATCTTTCACAGCACCGTAGCAGGTGATATGCACATCCGGGCTGTATGTAGCACACACAGTGGGATTGTGACTACTGGCAGAGTTTTTAAAGGACCTTGGATTCCTCAATGTCACCTGCTGGCCCATTGTTCACTCTGGATCACTGTTACAACAGCGTAGTAATGTCATTCAGATCCCTTTTATCACTGATCTGGTTTATTATTGTTTCTGTTCAGCTCTGAGGACGGAGCAGTTCTCAGGGTTTAGTTGTGTCACAATAACAAGATCAAAGAGCAAACTGCCAATCCTTGTTCAGAGCCCAAGAGCCATTACATCAAGCATTTAAGGTTGGTTCACATTATACACTTTACTGTTCAATTCCAATTTTTTGTCAATAGTGTGAACAGATCTCTGTCATTGAGTTTCAGAATCATTAGCATCACATGCATGAGCCACGTTTGTCATTCATCACAAACATGGATCATGCGTGTGGTGTTAATGATTTCAAGAGTATATTTGTAAGACAGTAATCCATCATTGTAGCAGCAGAATTAATGAATCAGCAGGCAAATCCTTTTGTTTGGAGTTCGGCTGATGGTTCATCAGCTGTTCATAATTAGGCTGAGTGTAAATAGGCCAAATGCAGAGTTGCTGTTTTTGCAGCTGGTACTGGCAGTCCTCCATTTTTTTTTCAAGTTTGCTGCTGCTAGCATGCGGCGTATGATGGACATGGCAGTGAAATGTGCATGCATGGTGAAGTCTGATGAAAAAGTCTGGAAATATGTATGTATCCAATCTAGAATAACAAACTGCCAGTCAACCCCCCCCCCCCCCCTCACCCCCCCAGTATTTAACTGGGTTTTACAAAGTATACAGATACACATATATGTAAAAAAAATGTTGTTATCTTAAACAGAGAAGTATTAATAAATACTTTTTGCAGTAAGTAAATGTGAAATAAAATGTTTCAGAACTGTCCTGAGCCCAGCTGTGTTAGTAGTTACCTCTGAAATCACATATTTCCTCATACAAAACATAAAAATTAAACAGAAAACAGAGGAAAAGGAGTTTAGAAATAAATATTAAGCTCTTTAAGTAAAACATGGAGAATAAAACTGGGACTTGGATATGCATCAGTACCTATCTCATGTACTGTATACACTGTAATACACACATTGTGATACACTACTTATACATGCTGTGATACATTATTTCTACTAATACATTATCCCCATCTATTGCTGTGATGTCTTAAGAAGTAAATTATAGTTTCACATGCCTGGTCCTAAGCTTGAATTGTTGTTGTTTTTGCACTGTTAATTAGTTACTTATGATGTATAATATATTTTTGCAATAGACCAAACAAAACAATACAGAGTAGTAGTTAAATAAGGAAGCCTACATCTTTGTAGAAGTAATTAATGGTCATACTCAGATATTACTGGGACTCTTAGTGAGTGTTTTATTCAAGCCAGCACATGTTTCCTGATTAGATTAAATCTAGATTGTTCCAATAAAATAAAGTACTCCCTCATGTTCCAGTTGAGGTCATTTTAACAAAAAATGCTAAAGTGTAGAGTATAGAGAAAATCTTTGACTGGTAGTACGTAAACGTGGTTCAAATATGATTTGGGGAAATTATATATTTGTATTCTTTCAATAACAATCAGATGTGTGCCACTTCGATCTTTTAATCTAGGCTTAAATATTGCCTCAGCAGCACACAGATCATTTAAAATAAAATGTAACAAAATGTGCTGGATTAAAAGACCTTTCAATCAGTAATATCTTGATTTACTCTTCCCTAAGACGTGAACCATTTAGTAATGCAGATACAGTAGCTACAGTAGATAGACAGAATGGTGTTCAGTGGGTTGTTGGACTGAGGGCACTTTCTGATTTGACTGAGGAATCACAGCACAATTTTCAAACAAGCCTGTCGATTTAGATCTATTATTAATGTTAATTCAATGGGCGTTTCTGGGTCAGTTAATAGATTTCTTTTGCAATTGTGACTGAAATGAAGCTGGACTATGTGTTTTGGTCTGTAGCGCTGGAGCATGGCAGTAAACAAGTGAGTCACACTAACTGCAATGAAAAGATTTACATCACAGCTCAAAATGTTTGGTTAATGTTGGGCAGTGAGAAAATGGCAAAGTACTTCAGTATCATTAGTGAAAAATGGTCAATGATTTCCAGATGTCAACAACTCCCAGGAAACACAAGTGGCATTCGTCTAATAAATTCCAGGTCTTGTTGTGGACAACTAAAATGCCAATGTCATGTGTCAGTGAGCTAATTACTGTATTTATACTAGTAAATTTTGGAAATAGTGTCAGATACGCAGGTGCTTGTGAGGAACACTGCCTAGTCTAAATATGAGTTTGCATTGATGCAGAAGCGAAAAAATAAAATAAACAAATAGCCCAGCCTTCCTGTATAAATGAGTCATAGGATGATGAGTAACTGAGACAGTGCATCCTATTAAGGATTACTACTTTTTGATTGAATTTGCTTTGTAGTTCATTGTGCAGTTTTTCCAATTGTCCATTTTGCTCACATATCAATCTATATTTATTGAAATATTCTAAAGACATGGACAAAAAACTGATGCAGTCTGATCACATTCTGCAATGATAGTCTCATTCACCTAACGCAAACTTTTTGCAGCCTCTTTAAATGGAAAGGAAATTTCATGGACCTGTCAGGACAGATTTATATTATGAGCCTAATTCAACTATTTAAATATTACTTTTATAGATGTTTATTAGAGCTCTAAAGATATTTTTTATTTATTCCTGAAATTTCCAATCACAAAACACAAAAGACCCAAGTTGGGATTATTTATTTATTATTTATACTCCTACTTGCTATTAGAGTTATCAAGAATAGGATTAAAACCATTCAAATTTCAGAGACCAGTTAACTAGTCTAGTAATTATAACAATAATAAATATAACTTTGATAATGGTTGGTTGCACCACTGTAACAAAAATAACAAATTAAGGATGTCCTGGACCCCACTTTCTTGCTCTTCTGTTTTCTATTATACATCGCATGGACACTGAATGTGTGCTTTTGACTACAACTTCTAACCTTTTTTATTGATGTCTTTCATATAAACCTATGAGCAGATGTCAGTTTTCGTCACTGTTCCTATTGAAATACAGCCAACATTTTTTGTGACTGAAGCTCCTACCATCTGGTCACAAACAATGAACCCTCTTTCTAAGTCACTTAGATCAGTGCCTCACACACACATTCACACACTCACTCACACTAGAGGCAATTTAAGTTAGTCAGTTCACCTACCGGAGGAAACCAGAGAACCCAGGGGAAACCTAGAACATGCAAAACTCCACACAGACACTAACACAAGCTCAGGATTAAACCAGGAACCCTGGAGCTCAGAGGCTATCCACTCAAGCATTACTGATTCAGTGGTAGAATTCTCGCCTGCCATGTGCGAAGCTCGAGTATGATTCATGGCCAGTGCAGAGCTCAGTTTTTGCAATCTCATTTGTGTAACACCTTTTCTCCCCTTTATTTGAACTCTCCCTTTACGTTGCTGTCATGTGTTTTCTCTTTTTGTTTATTAAAAACACTTTATGTTAACTGTAGCGGTGTGCCACTGTAGCACAAGAATTTCATTGTTTCTTGTTAACTGAACAAGTTGAACTTTTTGCACTATGCCACCCTAGGGCCCATATGCACCATCTTGTTCATTTATTCAAGGTTCAATTTCAATTTGCAACACCATGCATCATATTAAGAGAAGTTCCTTACATTTTTCTTTTTAGTTACTAAATTTTTAGGTTAGCCACCTTCACTTCAAATAACCAATCAATTAGTCTTACAACTATGATAACTTAATAATACCGATAGCAACCTTGATACTACTTGACAGTAGACTAATCTCTACCACCATTATGCTATTAAAGAAAACAAACAAACAAACAATGAAGCCAGGGACCGCCTAGATATAAAGTACACTGTATAGCCAAAAGTATGTGGACACCTGAGTATTGAACATCAAATTCCAGAACCATAGGCATTAATATTAATTTGTTCCCCCTTTACTGCTATAATAACCTCCACTCTTCTGAGAAGGCTTTCCACTAAATGTGTGGAAAGTGTGGCTGTGGGGATTTGTGCTCATTCAGCCACAAGAGCATCAGTGATGTTAGGCACTGATGTTAAACGAGGAGATCTGGGGTGCAGTCGGCGTTTCAATTCATCCCAAAGGTACTTCCAGTCCAACCTTGGTAAACCATGTGTTCATGGATCTCGCTTTGTGTACAGTAGCATTGTCATGCTGGAACAGGTTTGGGCCTCTTATTCAGTGAAGGTAAATTGTAATGCTACAAAATATAAAGAAATCCTATATAAGTGTGTGAGAAGACCCACATACTGCATGGGTATAGGTTAGGTGTCTACTTACTTTTGACCATATAGTGTATGATCACAGGTCCCTGGACCCCACTTTCAGAACCATGGATTTAGATCTTGCCACCTTGATCCACAAATCGAGGTCTTCTGGGCTTGCTCAGCATTATTATACAAACCCAGAGCATATTAGTTGTGTTAATTGCTTAATCGTATCATGTAATAAACATGTCTGGGAGCATTTTAGTTCCTTCACTCACTCCTTCAAGTTCCTCCCCGCCTTTAATTTGGCGGTGTTTGTTACGAAAGAGTCTGTGTTACAAAATAGATTTTGTAACAGTTGTGTAATAGTAAGTGCCCCCTGCCGGCGAATCTGCGTCACTGCAGCGCGAGCTAAGTCGTAATACCACCGCTCACGCGCTCCTCGGCTCTCATTCTCTAGAAGATGGCGGACTGCGTTTCGCTGTTAGATGAGGAGCTCTCTTCCTTCGTCTTCAATTACCTGACAGAAAACTCCGGGAGCCCGGTAAGAAACACACGCGCGTCATAAGAACAGGACTGTGGCTGTTGAACCGGCTCGGTGTTTTTGCGCGTGAGGTGTTTTGCAGTGCAGCAGCGGCTCGTGATCCTGAAAGATGCTGTGAAAGCGCCTCTGCTCCCGCGCTGCCGGCGTCTCGAGCCTCGCTGACGTCTGCGCTTCACGTGGAGGTTATAGGAAATGATTGAAATACAGGAGGAGGAGGAGTGGGGAAAAAAGCACCGAACATGCTCATTTATATAGTTATATATATAAAAGTATAATTCAGTTAATGTTTCATTTGTTGAAATGTCTAGTAGAAGCTCGATCAGTTTCGCGCGCATGATTATGAGAGTATGTTTAAAAGTTTTTGCAATGAGTCGGGGAAGAAAGGGAAAGTCGCACACGTGGGTGCTAGAGTCTGTTGAACTTGAACTCTAGACCTGCTCCAGAGATCAGTTTTATATACCCAGTGCTTTCAGAGCTGTATGGACAGATCATTCGGACAGAATGAACAGAAACGAGGCAGAAGCTGGAATTTTGTAGAAATGTTTTTGGCACATTAAACCCATAAGCTAGATATAGGCTGGATGCATGTCGCAGATGTGGTTTGTAGGTGTGCTAGCTCCTGGATGAGAAAACAGACTATTTGTAGCCTAATAAATGTACTATTTTGCTGGTCACACTGAGTTTGGCTGTTTTTTTTTTTTTTTTGTTTGTTTTTTCTGCATACCGCAGCTCCCATTCATACCTCCTACATCCCTGCTGTCTCTACTAGGCTCTGAAGCTGAACAACTTGGAGTGTGCTCGGGCAATTGAATGCGTCACCTGATGTGGTGTTTAATGAATATGTCATCTATAGGTTACCTTATGCAGATGGATCTAGGCTAGGTATCATTGCGCATCGGTGCGCAAGTGAGGGAAAAGTTCGCACATTGTTGGAGAGAGAAATCCAGCACATCGTAAGGAAGTGCAGTGTGAAATGGGAATGTTGACTTGAATACCAAGTGTTTAAGTGGATATTGCAGTAGGTGCTGGATTTCAGGTCGATCACGGCGTTAATAGTAAAATACGGCAATGATGTGACGTCCATGCCTATAGGATACAACTACAGATAGAATTCTGTGAACTCTGTCTACATCCAAGACCGCATATTAAACATGCATGTAAAATGCATACATGGGAAATATATGTATGTAGCCTATATATATTTTTAAAAATAAAAGCGATTATATTACGCTGGCGCCGGGTTACCGGGACGAACCGCCCGGTGTGTGTGTGCGCGCGCTTGTGTGTATGCTTGTGAAATAGTACTCCGTCCTCGTGACACGAACTTGCTGCAGTCACGTGCTTGCCCCTGCCGTGCGACGTAGTGGAGTGCAGAGACGTCACGGCGGACGCGCGTGCGTCGCAGCAACTCACACGCAAACCCAACCCGTGCCTTCTCCTGCTCCCTCCACTGCGTTGCGCAAAAGTAGAGCAGCTCTGATCACGACGTGCACCGGGTTGCCAGATTGGGCCTTTCTAACACAGCGTTGAGATTATGACTACATATGTGTGTATACACGCACCGTTCACTTTATTAGGAACACCTGTATGTCTGCTCATTCATGCAGTCATTAAGTCAACCAATCATGTGATGGTGGCACAATGCATTAAAACGTGTAGATACAGGTCAAGAGCTTCAGTTCATGTTTGCATCAAACATCAGTATATGGAAAAATCTGACTATATCTGACCACGGCATGGATGTTGGTGCCAGATAGGCTGGTTTGAATAATTCAGAAACTGCTGATCTCGCTAGAGAATAGGTCTGCATTAGGCTTGCTGAGATAGCCGGTGTTACCGGTGTTACCGGTGTTACACGATGTTGGGGCCGTACACCGATTACATCACTTTCTCACCGTGGCACTTCCCACACAGCCATTTTGCCTTTTTATAGTAATAAAAATCATTTAGTTCAGTTAGAGGACGGACACTACAATTAAAAACCGACCGAACACGTCTGCTCAATTCAGCATGAGCTGAATGAGTCAGAGTTGCAGCGCAGATCAGCAGGAGTCAGATTTCATTTATCACATAATGAGAGTGAGGTGAGCTGACTGACAAGACGATGGCGGAAGATTTGGTTTCAAAAGTTCTATGTTTAATATAAGTGAGTCTGACACTGTACTGTTTTGTAGATGTTGTGTTTTTCATTAAGAATAATAATGAACCCACCATTCAAGCAATTGCTGCTAATTTGAAAGCAAAAGTGAAATGCCACATGCCTATTAAACGATGGGAAAATTTCCTCTCTGTCACATCCCTAGTCTGCAACCTTATGCACAAAGGGCCGGTGTGGCTGAAGGTTTTCATTCCAGCCAAGCAGAAGCCATACCTTATTCCACTTGTGTAAGCAGTTCACCTTGGTCTCCAACTACCAATCAACTATCAAGCATACATCCAACTGGGCTGGAATAAAAGCCTGCAGCGACACCAGCCCTTTGTGAATAAGATTGAAGACCCATTCTCTAGAGTGGTGTGGAAAACAAAAATCAATATACTCAGCGGCAGTTCTGCAGATGGAAACGCCTTGTTGATGAAAGAGTTATACCTAGTACACAAAGTTTCCAGAGAAACAGGACATTATAGCTGTTGGATCTGGAAATGATCTAACATGTGCAGTAAATATGCATTTTTTAACTGTTCTTTTTTGATACAATACGGATATCAGAGTCTTAAGTAGCAGCTGTAGTGAGAGTGTAGGTAAACTGATTGTATTGCAGTGGCATTATTTCCAATTTGGCAACCCCAGACCCTTAGTTCCCTGTTCAAACTATCTATAACAGAGAGTGCCAGGACAGCAAACTCATTTCCATGGAGTTTTACACTCCCTGATATGCTCACTGATGGAATAGTTGAGAAACTGCTAATCCAAATCTCAGCCAGGTTGCCATTTAACTCGTCTCTTTTCACGCATGCTTGTGTCTTGCTGTAATGTTGAACAAAGCCTAAGTGACAGTGGGGTCTACCCGGCTTCGATCTGTACATAGCCTATGTAGTGTGTACATGTAGGTCAGTATGGAGACAGTGTGAAAGCTGAAGAAATGGTTGCATGAGTGTCTGACTTTTGATTTAACCTGAGCATACACCAGACGACTTTTACAATCCTAGCAACGGAACTCATCACACGTTTAATGACTTTTTGTTCCATCATAGATGTTCATGCACTGTATGATTTATGAAGGATGGGCAATTACAGGGGATCATATAGCTGAAGGTCATTGTGTAGCAGACACTACAGAAGCCAAGACGGAAGAATACCTGAGATAAGATCAAGCCAAACTGACACTGTCATACTATGATCATATTAAATTGAAAATTGCGCTTAAAATCTTTTGGGATTTGTTTAGCTATAGGTGTAAAATATGCTGCAGCAGCTCTCAGGCTGACAGGTTTTCTAGACCAACAGTGCTGTCGTGATGTGCAGCACTGCAGTGCTATGTGTACTGCTTTCGTGATATGGGCTGAGTCACCTGGCTTGACGAGAGTCAAGAAAATGTATTTCTTATAACTTGTTCTGAATGTCTTAGCACAGTGGGAGGGACCTGAGCTTTTGTGCACTGCCACTGAGAATTTTTATGTCCATTTTCCACCATAAACAAGCAGATGTGACATCCTTTTTACACAATGGTCTCTGTGGCCACACATTTACCACATTGTTTAGCTTGGAAAAACATCAGGATGAAAAACATGCCTGTTTAAGATATCGAGGTTGATATTATACCAGGAAGCTGGCTCGTTGCATTTAATTCCACTTTGATTGTACATTGCAAGAAATTCAGTATCTATGGACATTAATTTGTAATGCAAGAGAATGAGTGTAATTTTGAATTTGTGAGTGCGTCACTTAAATTGAAATGTATTTAGGTTATGTTACACATTATCTGCTGATCTTTGCTTTGCCATCTTCACCCCAATTATTATGCACAATGCTCTCATGCATATCTTGCCACTCTCATTGTTGTGTGATAACATTCAAAATAGTTATGTAGAGTGTCTGCTTCCCTCATCCAAGCCTCTGTGATTTGTTATATATTGTATCTTGAGTTAGGACAGAGCCTCAGGTGGTTCAGGGAGCGATGTGTGTGTGCGTGCGTGTGTGTGTAAGCACTGCTATTGATCTATGTTTAATTCTTACTGTGGACTGGAAGAGGATTAACCATCAATAATTGATACTGAGAAATCCATTGTCAGCTGACATCTGGCATCAAAGGTGAACCTTTGTTTTGAGTCTTCATTCACATGTCTCCAATGAAGTGAGAAACTTTCTCTTTGCCTCATTCTTAAAGATGATCTGAATTTTGTTCTGCCTCCCAGTTTGCATTCTTGAGCCTGTGATCCTCACGTTATTATTAATGAACATTGGGCCTCATTTATCACTCTTTTAAATAAAGTTGTGTGTAAATGTATCCGTAGGCCGAGCTAAACTAAAAATCGCTATCAGATTTACAAAAGTTGCTCACGCTGATGTTCTTCATACTTGCATGCGTGTTAATAAATCACCTGTAAATCACCAAGCTTGTTCACCGCACAGCTGATTTACATTTAGTGACACCCACAAAACTCCATAAAAGGAAAAGCTGAAAACAATCAAATGAATACTAAATGGTAAGAGAGTGCCTTGTAAGTGTGGCATGAGCTAAAATGTCCTTCAGTGCAGATAGTCTTATTTGTCTTAATTAATGGATTTGTTTTGGGATACTTTCTTTTAAATCATTTAGTATGAGATTCACAAAGTTTTGATTACATTCAGGTGTATAAATGATATTGCAGTAATATTGAAGATGTACATTAGTGAGTCCCCTTATATGTGAATTTACTCAAACTTGGCTGTTACATTTTAATGAACCCCAAATTTCTTGTGTAAATGCTCGTGTAAAAGCATTTCTGTGAACAAATATATTTGTTCATATCCAGCTTGATAAATGAGGCCCATTGTCCTTAATGAAAGATCTGCATGTGAGGGGTGTGGCCTGTGAATTTTGCCTACGAGAGAGCTTCTCTTCTTTTGCTGGCTGCTTGATTTGATCTTGTGTTGGATTTTGCCTCCACAGAGATTTCCCATTTCAGCAAATGGTCAGGAGCAGACTAGGGCTTTTACACTGTTTATAATGTGCTATGTAGTGCTGATTTATAGCAGTTTTAAGTTTTTAATTGTAATTTCAAACGCTACACACTAATCAAAGCTGGGTTTGGTAAGCTGTTAATGTTATGATAATGTTATTTCTTCATTACTGTTAATTATTAATGATACTGTACTCAGAATCAGTATTTCTAAACGGATAACGCTGATGAAAGCAGGTGCACTGAAGTTGAAACCCACCTGAGCTTGGCCAGGCAGTTGAGGTCATTGTTTGGATTGGTCATCATTTACGAGGCCAGACTGGCTTGAGCCAGCAAATTTGCAATCTAAAAAAGGTTGCAGGAGTGTCATCCGTTAACAGTATCATTTCCCCACCTGCTTATTTAAATAACGCATAAACAATGCGTTTTCTAGCAGCCTGCAGTCTGTCCACAGGTCATTTTCGTGTAAGAGGGTAAAACATACAACAGTATGGAGTCAGTGTAAGTATGTGTAAAGCACAGAGCATTCAGTAATTACCCTCAAACCTCAAAAGTTCTCTCTGTCTCATTTTGCATCTGGAGCTCTCCAATGATCAGAGATTAAAGTCTGAGTCACACTGTATGATAAGAGTAAAGCATCAGTACATATTTTCTGCCAGTATAAAAGATTTGTACATAACTAAATAAGGAAGCAATGGAAATGTGAAGCCACCATGTAGGTTTCAGATGAAAGATAAACGCTCTTTTTTTTTTAAAACTGGTTTTCACAAAGTACTTGTGGCAACAGAATCCTAAAACTATGTTTTGTGTGTTAACCACCAATCTTGCACTCTTTTTGTTGATTCCTGCCATGAGAATAGCCTTTGTTTTAGCTTGCATAAGCCACAATAGTGAATCAGTTCAACTGGAAGGAAATTTCCACATGTTTTCGTTTGGTAGAAGAGCAGTGCACCAAGCCCCGCCATGGCAATGACATCAAGGGAGGGCAAGCTCAGACTGGTAAAGCCTCATGTGGGACAACAGAAAGCCGTGAAGCACTTCATTAAAACACTAGTTGGCGTAGCTGCTAAGGGCCCGCCACACAGCTGACCTCAGGCTGAACCTGGGTGCACCATATAATTTTTGCACTTGATGGGTTCATGATGGCACATAAATATTTGCCAAAGTTGTAGTCAGAGTTCAATCACCAAAAAGCATCTATGAATCCGATCAATCATCTCGGATAAATCACTAAGATTATGTGAATCCCCAAACATAACTGATGTTTCTTTAGAGCATTCATTTGTGCATTTCTCAAAGTTCTGTCCACTGACATATTAGGAAACGCTCTCGTAGCAGATTATGAGCAAGAGGGGTCACACCCACAGGAATGTCGAGTACATGCGTTGGCAGATAAACATGTTGCTGTGGGCTACTGGGATTTAGTAAACGCTGTTCCTTGGTTTACGGAAACTGGCAGCATTCATAAGGGTGCAGGCTGCTACTCGTGCCTTTGTGAAACTTTCCATTCAGTCCAAGGAGGGCAAGGGATGGCTGAGACGAGAGGACTGGCTCCTCCCAAAGAAACAGAGCAGTGATGATTCGTAACATCATGTTCTTTTTGCGGAAAATTACTAAACTGCGGAAGTCTTTCAGTGGGGCTGTCTCTCACGAGTAGTGAAGAGTGAACTCCTGACTTGCTGGGCCTTTTGCCAACACCTACAAAAAAAACCTGTACAATATCATTATCTTTATTGAAGCAACCTGGCAGGACAATAAGTCTCCAACGTATCAGGTGCAGGTGAACACCCCCCCCTTCTCCTTCCATGCCTTTGACCTAATTCAGCACTGAACTTTCGCTCGGGAGGCTTGGCTAGCACTAGAATGATCACAGCTCTGCAGTTTGTCATTTTCTTAGCCGGGATGGATTGGCTTTACTCAAGCCCATTACAAGCTCAGTTAGGGGGATAGTGTCTTACCCTAAGTTCACACTAACAAGTGATAAGTTGCTTGTGTTACTTGTAGTTCCAGTGCACTCTCCAGTAATAGTTTTAATTCTGATGAGAGATGCTTGTAGCCAAACATAGAGCCTACAGCACACTCTAGGATTTATACACATCTCATTGGTTTAAAATATATTTAAATTTGACATGTTACATACTATGCTTCTACCCTCTTCTATGGCAGACTGCATTAGCTATGTAGGCTATGTACGTCATAGGTCTGAGGAATCATTTGAACCAGTTGTTTGGATTGGTAGTTTTGCAGTGTCATACCTAACTTTTCAAAATTTAAATTCAAATGCCAGTCTGTGCACTTTGCCACGTAGGTACCTAAGAAATGAATGGTGCTTTGGCACTTGCCAGAATTAGCTGGCATGGACAACATATTAAAGAGATAATATATATAAATGTATATATCATTATAGCTTATATGTGATTTCAGTGCCTATCATGTCCAGAACTTGTGTTTTCTATGGCACAAATCTGTGAATTTTCTTCTCCCACTCTGTTCTTCTATGGCCTTCTGCAAAGTGCACATTCATGATGACACTGTATTCTGATTTTGTCTGAAGTTGCATCATGGATCAAGAAAAGCTGTAACATGCCATGTACCAGTAGGGACTTGTAAATTGTGTGGAGGTGAGGATCAGAATAGGTGTTTCCATTCAAGAAGCATTCCAAATATGTAGCATTGATGTAGCATATTGTGTAAGTAGACAAAATACAATGCTACAAGGAAATAAAGTGCAAAACAGGGAGATTGCGTAACACAATTATAACAATATGGCTATTAGTCATCTATGGCAGAGTAATAGTTCTCTTACTATGCATGTAAGGGCTGGCTTTTTAAATACTTAATGTTACACCTTCTAGTCAGGCTCTGGTTTCAGTTTTTGTAGGCAAATGATTGTTTTTTTTTTTTTTTTTATAATTATCATTAGTGTATGTATCCTGAGCTTGGTCTCTCCTTTGCTAGTTTTTTTTCCCCTTATCTAAATCTTGAATTATGCAGTCATTTCTTTATTCATCTGTTCCATTAGTCTTCCTATGTATTCTCTAAGCACTCCTTGTGCCTTTCCAGTAGCTCCCTGATGCAGAGAGGCTATGCGTGACCCTATTTCCAGCCTCACTATGTGTTTGAAAAAGATGGAGCAGCCTCATTGGGTCACATTAGCATTTTCACTGCATACATTTGAATATTTGGCTTTTGCATATGATCACACAAACTGCATTACATTCAGCCTGATCAGACTCTGTGTTTGTATTGCCAGAGTCTGAATCTCGCTTTTAATAATAAAAATCTGGCGAGTGTGTGGTGCTTTTGCTTTAAGGCATTTCTAAAATCTTGGTCATGCAGACCTTATCTTGGGGATGGTGTAGGTTTAAGGGATGAGTCTCCTCAGGCATACACCCTTATGAGAAAGACAAACATTGGTGCAGGTTTCAGAGGAATCCAACCTGGCTGTGATTGCTTATTGATTTCTCTGGACATACTTCTTCTGAGGTTATTTTGCAGAAGGAAAAAAAAAAAAAACATTTACACCCTGATATACTTCCTTGACAGTTTTGTGAATATTTATTTTTGGTTTTCAGTGGATTTGAAAAAATAAAAAAGAATGTTTGAGACTTTTGTACCTCTTGCACTATAGTAACAGCTATTAAAAGTATAACAGTAACATCCTCTCTCATTTGACTTAACAAAGAATGAATAATGTTAAACACTTTAATGGGAAATGGAAGTCACAATGATATAAATGCCCTTTAAATCTGCCAGCATGGTGGGATACGAGAGGCCAGTCACATGCTGTTGAAACTCTTGCCAAGTAGTGTTATAGTTTAAATCCCACCTACTTGGAACTAGGACACAGAGTTGTTCTTTCATGTGGAGAACGTGGCTTTGTTTTGGAGGTACCACCAAAGAACTATTGATTTAGAGATGGACCATAGAGTGGAGAAAGACTCTCTGGGACGTCTCTTGCTAAAGACTCATTAAGATGGAAGAAGCACAGTAGAGTGTTTGTGTCTTGCCAGTAGCTCAAGGTTGGCACAAAGGCCAAATAAAGGCCGTATTGTTGAGACCTGCAGAATACATTTTGGAGAATGTTCTGTAGTGTGTCTCTGCAGAATAGCTCATCTCTCAGACATTAACCGGTAACAGCGATGACAGTTTCCTGCTTTTATTCACCAAAACTCAAGGAAATGGATTCCAGACACAAAGGTTTTGTTCAGTGGAGTAAAAACAATTGCCTGATCTTTATAACTGAAGGTCCTTACAGTGTGTCCTGCACACATAGTTAGATAGACAGGAAATGGCTGTGAGAGGAAATATGAGGGTGAATTGAATGACTAAGCCATCCTGTTCTCCAATAGCTTGTTACATGCATAAATGGAGTCCTCATCTCCTGGCAAACACCCACTAATTCACACTGACAGGAGCCCTATAGGTGTAAATTTCCACTCTATTCCCAAAACACACCCCTGGCTGCTCTTATGGCAACATGCATTTTATATATATATAGCCTTTAGTCACATTGCCTCTAAGCTCTGAAATTCACTTCCCCATCACATCCGCAATTGTGAATCCATTTCAAGATTCAAAAGTTCTTTAAAACCTCATCTTTTCAGGCTTGCATATTCTCTCTGACATGGTTACATAATACTTAATTAATATCTGTGTTTTAGTGTTTTATGTATAACATTGTGTAATGTGTGTATATATAATATTGTGTTTTAGTGTTTTGTGAATTGTATTTGCATGTTGTATTTGTGAAGTGACCTTGGGGGTCGTGAACAGGCGCTTTTTAAAAGTAAAATGTGTTGTTATTGTTATTATTATTATTATTATTATTATTATTATTATTATATATGTTATGTTTGTCACTTTCTATGAATATATGGAGAAACACACAGTCACTTTCTCCATATATTCATGAATAAGTTGTTAAGTAACAATAATTTACTTGAATTCAGCATTTGTGGAATGCAAGTCACTGACCATGAACGATGCCCGAGGCAGCCATTAGTGGAATGGCTTGGCTGTTGGTGCCAGAGGAGTTACTTTACCCCCTGCAGACTTTCCTCTTTACTATGAACAAGAGCTGCCTGGAATAGGAGTTATGTCCAGACGACAGCCAGTGACACAGAGACCTCCGACTGGGTTTGCTAATCTGCTGATGACTGGGGTGAGAAGGGACAGAGATGGATTACCTGCCATCCCCTTTCCACTCTCTTGTGCCTGGCACAAAGTCCCAAAGGACTTTCACAACTTTGTGCAACTGCCCTTATCTCTGAACTAGTACATAGTAAAAAAAAAAAAAAAGACCAACATAGTTGCACATTGCCCAAGAACACACGCTAAAGCCTTTTAAAGGAAAGACGATTGCATGGAAATATTGCAGTGTGACTTTCCAGGCGTCTGGGTCACTTGGTTTGTGATGTTCTCATATACTGGTCACTTGATTGGCTTAGCACATGGCCCACTCCCTCTGCAGATTGAGTGTCTTGTGAAAGAGACACCAGCAGTATGCATAGACCCATCAGGTGACTCTGAAGGTGGTGGAGAGATGCAAGGTCACTTATGTGATGGAGTGGTCACACTTTACAGTCAGGTTTTATTTACTGTGGCCAGCAAACCACCTTTGGCTGGAGGCAGCTGGATCCACTTTTAACCAGACTGCCTGAGATTTACTGCAGAACAACTGGAAGTGAAGCAGTTTTTATTTGCGTATTTGGTTACAAGGAGAGGAGATGGATGGAGACCAAAACCAGAACCAAGCGTTATCCATTTGCCTCAGGGTCAGTTTTAGTGAAGGTCAGGAATATTATTTGTCCAGTCAATTTCTAATATGGGTATAACGCAACGCCACTATCTGTATCCATATAGCTGTAGCTGTATTCAGATTTACGCTCGAAGTAGCCATGGCCTAAACCAGAATAATTTATAAATGTATTTATTTTAAACGAACCCTACCACAATGCCCCTGGAAACCCTGGAAAACATTTGGGGAGAGGGCAGGGTTGACCACCTCAAAAGTAGAAATGGCAGCACTGTGTGAATTCTCGCTCTGACAGTTCCTCAACCTCAGCTCGAGTTTTATAATTGATCTCAACTAGAGATGTGCGTGGGACTGTTTTTTCTATCCCTCTGTTGTTATTTTTTCTTTTACCTGCCTGTGATATTTTCTAACGAATTTAGCTGGTTCAATTTCCCGAGGTTCTTATGTACTTATGAATACTTATGTCATTGTCATTATGGGATATTGTTTGTAGAATTTTGAGGAAAATAATGAATTATATCCATTTTGGAATAAGGCTGTAACATAACAAAATGTGGAAAAATGAAGCGCTGGGAATACGTTCCGGATGCACTGTATTTGGTCTCCTGATGTGACGACATAACCTGGCGTGATTGAATTTGGACACGGCAGATATCAGGAGGACAGATCCGGATTGTATTTTGCGGGAAACTCAAAGGAACACGCCCCTTTGATCTGACAGCTGTGAAGTTCAAAGTAGCCCTGCTTGTTCAGAGGAGCACATGTGCTTGTCTTGATCTATTTCAGTTGTATCAGATAGGTACCAGCTGCAATGATGCGATACACTGCTTATCGTTCATGTTATCTTTTATTAGACTGACAATATTTATTAAAGTGTACAATTTCCTCCATATTCTTAAGTAGAAAAAGCTTGTCCTAGTTCTCTTATTGTTTCCATTCAACCCAGTCCAGCATTTATTCCAAATATGGCTTTGGTTGTGTGTGAAGCGAGCAGTCACGTGCAGTACGATTGCACAGATCTGTGCCGTGGTTCTCATAGTTGCTGCTGCTTCAGTGGATTATTCTGCTGTGTAAACAAGTATGTTCTTCTCATCAGTTCTGTAAATGTTTTTTTTTTTTTTTAGTTTTACACTCTACCATAGATGGACAGATCCTTCTTTAGCTCCCTAGCTTCCATTTTCTGTCTGGCAGAACGATCGTATTATAATATCATGATAAAATCTCAAATTAAGGTTTGTACTCTTGCAACTTGCACTCTCTTCCTTCCTTTAGTAAAGTTCTTGGAGTTAGTGCTGCAGGTTCTGTCTATGGAGTGGATATTGACACAACAGAGGCCAAGTTAGGTAAACAGTAGCGTAATTCCTAATGGGCTTATGTCCTAAGCTATGGTTATCTCCTCACATTTGGTTAATCTTCCTTTAAACCTGCCATTTTGACCGCCTCCTCCTGCCCTTTCAGTGACTTGAGACAGTAAAACTTAAAGTTAGAAAACTCTCATTTGAACATCCCATACCTAAATCCTTATTTTTTGCATTACTATTTGTTTCAGTGAAATAAAATTTCTAATATAAAAGTTTGCGATGGCAACTCTTTAAAAGTACATTTATCTGCTGATGTTGCTGCATGTCCTTGAGCCAGCTGAGTCAGATGGTTTGTTCTGTTCACCCCCTCAGGCATGTGTGGTGTTCTATGCACATCACTCTACATCTTCGTAATGAAAAGAGCCCAAATGTCATCCACTTTGCAGAGAAAATGAGCGAATGCAGCCTTGATGGCTGTCTGAAGCTGGCAGATTGTCTCTCTGCTTCCCTGCTCCTCCCTTATCGGTCATCCCAGACACCACAGGCGGGAAACGTCGTAGCCTGGGATTGGAATCTCACGCTTGTAAGTCAGTCACACTACAGCGTTGTAAATCTTCAGCTGATGTATTTACATGTTGATCGAGTCTCCAACCGCCAGGAGGTTGTGGTAGGCCAGTGTGGGAGGCGTAGGCTGTGATGTGGTCTTGGTGATAGGCAGCTGGTGATTTAGCAGGGATTGGATGATGAGTGCAGCAGTGGGTGAGGTGAGTGATGGTTCATGTGTCACAAAGGTAGCCCTGGTGCTTCTATCAACCTCTCAAGGACATTTCTGTACTAATTGGATTGGCTGAAGCCCAGACAGACACTGGCCTTTGGCTAGGGGTCAATCAGAGATGCTGCTTGATGCTCGTGTAGAGCATTAATCCAAGGCTATTTTGCATTTGTGCATTTTAAAATATATTTGGCTTCACACTTCACAACAAGAGCACTGCTGACTTGTATATGGGGGCTTATGTGACTCAGAGGCAAGGGTAACACACTTGTAATCGTTTCCCACACAAAAACCGAAAAGCTGCATAATTATGAGACTGAAGTCTTACTTCATGAAGAACGAAACGTTAGTAATTACAGCTCTCGTCTAATAAGTACTGATTTGAGACCGACCCTGGGATCCCCAAAACGGCAGTTACAGATTGGGAGGGATTAGTCACGCAGACTGTCGTTGTGTAAGTGACAGGCCTTGTGGTGTGTGGTGGGTTGGGGGTTGGTCAGAGTTATGGCTCATGGCTGTCAGAAGAGCTGAACAGACCGTGATATTCAGGGAAAAATAAAAGAAAGGAAAAGGTAGCACTCATGAAGAGGGAACACCATTTTCCATGACTTCTCAATCTTCCAAAGAAGACTTAGAATTTATAACACCCCTGTGGTCTCATCACTGTTCGTGTTGGAGAGACGGCGGTATAGTAAGGGAATGTGTAAGAGGGTGTGTGTTTGTGTGTACGCTGCTCCATTATTATCAGTAGTGTGTTTGCATATAAGAAGAGCCCTATTATGAACGTTTGTGAAAGCGCTGATGCTCATGCATTGCCGAGTTAATGGCTGTTGTTTCCGGTGTGTTGATCCTGATAACACATTGGCAAAGTCCTCTAATGAGAGCGAAAGTAATAAATTGATGAATAATTGACAATACTCAATAATTTTACTGTGCACTATGCACTTCTAAGTACACACCCTCAGAAAAAAGGGTACGAACTGTACCTTTCCAAATCACTGGGGTGCACCTTTAGTAAGTCTCTATTACATGGTAATGTGAATGTTGCTTACCTTTAAGAAAAAGAAAATAAGATAGATAATTGGACGTAAATGTCCACTCTTGTACCTTACAGTGTAATAGTTTAAAAGGTACACTACATGCACATTTGCATGTAAAGAAAACACTCTTCTGTGTTGCACCATGGTCCTGAATAAACAACATTTCGTTGCAATGTTTACAAGCTATATAGAGGAATGACAATAAAAACTCGCTCACTTGACTTGACTAGAGGTACAAAAGATGTACCACCTCAGTGACAAGGAGCGGTACTGTTTGTACCCTTTTTCCTAGAGTCCAAAGGTGCTACATTATGCAAGTTCATGCATTACATTTGTCCTTCCATTTACTCCCGTGAAAGCTGCTTCCCAACAAGAAAAAGATGCTAAAGGTTGATTCTGCTTCACCGCAGCTGTTTTGTGGATGTGGTCATGAATGGAAAGCAGTAAAATGGCACTGGAGAGGGAAGAGGAGAGAGCCACTTGCCTCAGGGCCTGGAAGAGCACTTCAGCTAATTAATTGCCTCAGTAAAGAAATGATAATTGTATTGGGGAAGGAGGTGTAATGCGTGGTCGTAGTTACACAGAGCAAAGAAGTAAATTGGACCCTTTTAATATGGCAAATTATCACAAGTTGATCACAAGTTGACTGATAAATATGTTGTCATTAGAGACTCCTTATGCATGATGTAGCTGTAATTCAGATTCTGGCAGGTCGATGAAGGGCTTGTTTTTTGTCCTGCTGTATTGGTTACCTTGGAGGCATCTCTGGGCCTTGTCTGTCTATTTCAGTGTTTCAGGTGAAATGCTGTGTGAATGTTAATCTGCACATATTAGTTATCATGGAATTACTGAAGCATCATATCCTCCAGACCTCGTCTATAGGTTTCCCGTTTGGAGAATCTAGGCCGTGCAAAGTATAAGGGGTCCTGTGGGACGAGAACCACTTTTTTAGCATTTCGTTTACGCACCAGAAGATAGCTCTCTGCACAGGAAGTGCATTTCTGCCTGGCCTCCCTGCGACGCCGTTGGTGTCCTTGCGCCCCGGCCTGGAGTGCCCTTGTGCGAGTCAGCGAAATTTTGCAGGAGATGTGCATGAAACCTGATTTCTGCAGGTGTTCATGAGGGTGCCTGAGGAAATAGCTGCCTGTTGAACCTGAGCTTTTTATAGGGGAAGATCAGTGCAGGCGTGTTAGCGGTGCTGAGGAGGGAGGAGAAGCTAGGCAGCGGAAGCAGTGAGCTGTGACAGAACAAATGTGATGCACCTTTCAATGGTGCTCAGCAGAACAGCACAGAGGAGAAGGCTTTAGCAGTACAACAGCCTTAATAACCACATGTCTTGTCTCATAGGGTAGTGAAAATTTGCTGTGTTGCCTGTTTCTATCTTGCTATCGACACCAATTTTAATTTTCCGCTCTCTCGCAACGCAGACAGTTCAGTCATGTGGAAATGGCTTGCCTGAGGACATTGCATCTGTTTTCAGCAATTAAATATAGTTGTATAGGATTTTTTTTAACAAAAGACATTGTCACAATCAGCTTTACAGAAATCTGAATGTAGATTTAGAGTCTTAATAAGCAAGCCTGAGGCGACAGTGGAAAGGGAACAAACTCCCTGAGGCAACATGATGAATAAACCTTGAGAAGATTCAGACTCAAAAGGAAACACTGCAAAGTCGGATTTTAAATCATTACTCTTCCATAATTGTATACAATCAAGTTAAACAGAACTAAGTGTGTTGAAATGATGTTTAGTGTGAGTAGCAGAGTCTTTATGATTACAGCAGCAATTCTCAGGTACAAATTTACAATATGCAGGTGAGATTATTGTGAGACCTTGGGAATGAACTGTTTTCAGGAAGTGCAATTTTTAGGGTATGCATATGGGATCCGTAGCTTAACCAAAGCAAGCAGTGCTTCTGCAAAGTTGTTTGAAATGTTGTGGAAATAAAGGGTAACAGAAGCAATGAGCTCAAAACCCAAGCACACATAAATTGATTTTATTGACTTTCTTAGTGATCCCTCATGTACACAGAGACACTCTAGCACTAGTGAATTCAACAATCCCTTTTTATAGCGCTACACCTTTATTATTGGTTTTGATCCATGACCTAACCAAAGTTAGGAGATAAACTGTTTGATACACATTGTTGCTAGCTGTAGCTGTAATTATTTTACACTCAGTTGCCCTCACGTAATGTTTATTGACTGATCTTGTAAATCTGTCATCCAGCTTGCTATGGGGTTTCTCAGCAACGAGCAGAAGCGTTTCTATCTTTGCGTGCACAAAACCTCATTGAAAAACAATGAACGAGACGTGTTGGTTTGTCAAATTGAGGGTGTGCTAAACAGGAGTTCTTGGTTACATATAACACTACAGCACAGCCAAGGCATCCAATTCGATAGGCTGCTAAGGACACTTAAAGCCAACAATCAAAAGCGATTATATATTTTTTCTTCATTTGCTTTTTTATTTGTTATTTGCTATTGGTTTTTAGTGGTGTTCGAATCACAGATAAATTGGTTGCTCCTGTATTTTTTGCTTGACTCATCAGAAACAAGCTTATTAAACTAGTCAGAGAACAACTCTGCAGGGGAGAGCAAAGCTAATGATTCACACAGCATCTAATTAAATCTCTCCTACCGATGAAGGGAAGACAGAAGATGTTGTGACCAGGATGCATCACAGAGTCTGAGGGATGCTGTGCAGTAACCTTTCAACCTTGATGTTTACTGTGAGTGTGGATGGTAAAGCATGGCAACAGGCCGATATTAGAAACACACATAGGATTATATTATATTAAATGAGCCCTAAGATTGGATTTCTGGACACGTGTCTGTTAAGTAATGTTACCGGACGACATCTGTAATGATTGTCTGTTTCCCACGGGATTAAACGATATCGATATAAATTAGAGAGATGGGAGTGTTTGCACAATGTATGCTTTGTTTTCTCACTCAAAAAAATGAATAAAAGCAGGAAATATAAAACATTCATTCAGTCACAGTAGGTTTTTCTGATATATCGCAGGTATCATGAATCCTAAAAATAGCAATGACAAACTCTGATTGGAAGCAATTGATTTGATGGTAACATTTTGTACCAAACTTTAAAATTTAATTAAAATGATTTTAATTGGAATATTGTATCCTTTTCAGTTTAAAGTACTTTGACTATGTAGACATTGTAGACATAAAATGTTATATATATATATATATATATATATATATATATATATATATATATATATATATATATATATATATATATATATATATATTATATAGTTATAGTCATATAGTTATATATATATCATGATGCATATCATATGTTGAATCGTACTTATCGTGATGTATTTTGTCGCCCCTTGGTTACACCTGTGCTAGGATAACAACTTGCCTAAAGCCACCAGAAGTCTTTCTCCTCTGACAAGTCCTTTTGAATGTTGTCTATAGTTTGTTGGTCGTTGTATGAAACTCAGCCTAAACCTTTTTTCAGTTTGGTTTAGATGGAGGACGGCAGATAAAGGAGCTTCCTGGAATGGAGCTATACTTAAGAAAAATTGTGAAAACACTTTTTCTACAATATATGACAGAATCTTTACCAACATCTCAATTCAAATGGAATATATACTACCTTCCTGGGATTATTTCTGCTGCTCATTTTGAAGAAGGTACTCTAAAATATGTCAAAATATATCCAAGGCACAGATGAATTTGAATGAAAAAAAATCTCAGAGACACTCCAGTAATAATTACATTATCCCGTGTAAAACTAATCCGATCCAAGTAGGGCTTTAACCACAGCCTTTACTCAATATCTCAGGAATTAGTTTCCCAAAAGCTTCAGCACAGCAAGATCATCGTTAAATGTTAGAGCAAGCATTACATTGAACACTCTCTGGTACCAGTTAATATGATCCTAACTTTACAACGCTTGTAGTACATTTGCACTGCCCTAATTAGTTAGCACTTGCTTAGTACGAGTTGAAAGAGCAGCTATACATAATTTTAAACCATGCAGTCGTTCCCCTGTTGGACAAGACTGTATTATTAATGGCTCCTACTAGAGTATGAGATAACGTTCATTCGCTCTCAGCCAAGATGGACTTAAAAATGTAGCTGAGTGGATTTGGGGCTGTTGAGGGCAGGAAGTGGTTCTCCAGTCTGTCAATTGATCTCAGGGCCATGCAGGGAGATTTGGGGAGTTCTGTTACCCAGTGTGTCCTGTTCTGGTGTCCCGTGTGGTGCTCCTGATATTTGCACCAAAAAGGCCTGACCTTTCTGGGAGGAGGAACCTTGCTGAGATTTACTCTGCAGGTAGTCCGGTTGTGGGACACACATCCAATCTTCACCCATGCACACAGAGGAGGCGGTATGGGTGCCAGAGCTGTGCTGCAGTCTGCCAACTAAATGCTGAACAGTGATTTTTAAAGCTATTGATACTAATTAACACTAAAGTCGTTGCATTTGTCTTGATGAAACACATTAGCGACTTATTAAGATGGTTATATCGTTAGAGGAGTGGGATAGCCAACTGTGCCTGACAAAATAATAATAACCATACATCAGCAACAATGAAATAAATGAAAATGACAAACTCACAGTGCAGGCCCAAATACCTCTTGAAATGCAGTGGTCCCTGTCAAGGAACAGTCTTGGTGGGCTTCCGGACAAGAATTAATCGCAATTTGTCAAAAAGAGAAATTGGGTTGAGCATGACTTTGAACTGGTATAGTAGGGCTCCGAGGCTATAAAAGCATCTGATCAGACTCCGCTAACGGCGCTGCTCAGCAAATAAGCTACATTCTGAGCAATGGGGGGCAGACTGTTTCAATATCCATCATCTATTAAAGCTCTGGTACATATGACAGACGCAAATACATCGTAGCACTGTCTGCGGCTGCCTCTTTTAATTGACTAAGAGCTCAGATGGAATATTTTCAGCCTTATCCTATTTTGTTGGACTGCAAAATCTTTCTTCTTGCTTGTCTTTTCTTGTCTTTACTCATTCTTTCATGAATTTAAATGAAACCTTTTACTTTAATTCAAAAATGGTCTAATGTGTAAGTACTAGATAAAGGAATTCAAAGGTAATAAATGAGGAGCTCAGTTATCTTTTGTTTTTTGGGAACACTAATGAATTCACGTAATGTTATCGTAGCTAGAAGGTATCCACACCACACAAATGGATTCTTGTTAACTTTAAGAAAGGAGTTAGCCTGGCGCCTTCAAAGGGGTTTTGGATGGAAAATGTGCTTTTTCACCTAGTAAGGCATAAATGGAAAGTAGCCAGTGATATTCACATGGGCTAATTCCTTGAAATGCCGCTACTCTGCCATGACTTTCAGTTCCTTTCAGCTGTCTGGGCTTTTTGCTCAGCACATGGTCTAAGCTGCTGCAATGTCCTTGACATGACAACCTCTGTGGGACACTGACAAGAAAAAGAAATCACTCCTGCTTTAATTACTCCTAATGACCTTAACTAATATATCCTTACAGATTCATTAAGAACTACGTACAGGTTGTTGTGACTGATAACCTTCTCTCAAAGTGACAAATGCCTATGGTGTTGTCAGCATCACTGCCATTCTTAACCGGGTAAGTTCTCTTAAAATAACATGGGACATTGAATCGGTCAGAGGCCACAGTATTCTAACCTAATCATTATTGTGGTACATCACAAACAGGCAATAAAGGCAAAAGGTTACATTATATTTAGGTAGAACCTGGAGTTACACTTTCCAGTCCAATGGCTTAAAGATAAGGTCTGGCAGATGGCTGAGCCTTCTGTTTGAGCATCAGGAATTCAGGGTGAATCATCCCCATGCTTCAGAGCTCATCCCAAAAGCCATAACTGTCCTGCAGACCAACCATGATTTGCTGACTCAGACTTAATGTGACCTTAGTAGTATAAGGTTCTCCCATTCATTCTTAACCCAGATAGAACTCAATAGGTCATGATAAGTCTTGGCTGTGTGTTAGGAGTTTATGGGGTAGGAATGGAGTTGTAGGAAAAAATTAAAAAGGGCTTAGGTTTCATCATCAAATACATGTGGGAAAGTGGAGATGTAGCTTTGACATTAGTGTTGGCAAGGGTTTGAGTGTTCTCATGTGCTCGGGTACTGCAACCTTTCATAACCTTGTAATTTGAAGACATACACAGTTCTGTGAAGAATTAAAATCTTTTCACCTCCACAATTCTTGTCATTCATCAAATGGATAAGGTAATATGTTATGATTCAGTATTTGTTTTTGAAGTTTTATACTGTAGTATCTTATTTTGTAATTTGAAGCATTTGTGCTTCTAAATGTCTCCTGCAGTAGACCACTGTGCATGTGAGTTGAACAGCTGTGTCTGAGCGGAACCTATCTCGAAGCAAAGGTCAGTTCAGCACTTCAGTCAATTCTTGGGTTTCAAAACAAACCCCCTTCTCTCAGTGCGGCCCTAAAATAGAAATTGGAATATAGCGTGCCTTGATTTCTTGGCAGCTATTAACAGACGAAAGAGCAACTTGTGATGGTGTCCATGGCACTCTGCATGACTGTATTTGTTCTGCCAAAATCTCACCCTTACAGACAGTCTTTTAATTGAAACCTTTTTTTTTTTGCAGTGAAATGCAGTGTTTAACATGACTGCAACTGGGCACCAATGTTCAGATCCCATCTTTTTACCTCACTACATTGTGACATTCCTCTAAGGGACAGCTGCATTCAAAGACACTGCAGTACAAGCTTTTTCCATATTTAGACAGAGGTTTATGTTCCCGGCCAATAAATGGAAAAATGTCCTTTACTCTTTCAGATTAACAGACTCAACTTAAGAAAATACGTGTGAATATTTAACCTTTTTATGTGCAAGGGTTTACGTACTGCAATCACTATTCAAGTGTTTGTTAGGTTGCATCATGGAAAGAGGGAAAGAATTAAAGTTATATGCACTCTGTCAGTCTTTCACCATCTCTCACCCTTTCACCCTTTTATCTAGTTAGCATCTGGTGAACTGAATACCTATTCATTAAATTTTACAGATACTTGAATACCAAATTGGTCCAAATGCTTTGTAATATTTCTAGTGCAATCCATGAGATCCATGAGATATTTATAGTTATAGATATTTATATTTATAGTGCAATCCTTGAGATCCATGAGAAGGAGGTTAAGAATGTGACACATAGTTCTGCCATTGACTCCATATGCATGTTGTAGTCTATGTTGTGAAATGAATACTTGGAATCTCTCTCTCTCTCTCTCTCTCTCTCTCGCTCTCTCTCTCGCCCTCGTAGATGTATTTATTTAAAAAAATTTTGGAGCTTAGACTGACCCCTTGTGGTGCCCTTTGAACAAGGAAGAGGTTCTTAACATTGGCGAACCCCTATTACTTGAGCAAAGGATGGAAATTGGGGTCTCTAAATCCATTTTCCCATTCTCACAATATATGGGTGCATCTAAAAAAAATTAGAATATCGTGGAAAAGTAAAATTTTTTCATAATTTAATTCAAAATGTGGAACTTTCATATATTCTAGATTCATTACACATAAAGTGAAATATTTCAAGGCTTTTTTTGTTTTAATCTTGATGATTACGGCTTACAGCTAGTGGAAATCAAAAATCCAGTATCTTAAATTATTAGAATAAAGAATTTATAATACAGAAATGTCGACCTGAGAAGAGCGCTAATCAGCGAATTAAAACACCTGCAGAGGTTTCCTGAGCCTTTAATCTCTCAGTACACACAACCACAATCAATTTTCAGATGAAAGTAAATTTTGCATTTCATTTGGAAATCAAGGTCCCAGAGTCTGGAGGAAGAGTGGAGAGGCACAGAATCCCAGTTGCTTGAAGTCCAGTGTGAAGTTTCCACAGTCAGTGATGATTTGGGGTGCCATGTCGTCCGCTGGTGTTGGTCCGCTGTGTTTTCTCAAGTCGAGAGTCAATGCAGAGTCTACCAGGAGATTTTAGAGCACTTCATGCTTCCATCTGTGGACAAGCTTTATGGAGATGCTGATTTCCTTTTCCAGCAGGACGTGGCACTTGCCCAAAATGCCAAAACTACTAGTAACTGGTTTGCTGACCATGGTATTACTGTGCTTGATTGGCCAGCCAATTCACCTGACCTGAACCCCATAGAGAATGTATGAGAGACACCAGACCCAGCAATACAGACGAGCTGAAGGCCGCTATCAAAGCAACCTGGGCTTCCATAACATCTCAGCAGTGCCACAGGCTGATTGCTTCCATGCCATTGATGCCATTGATGCAATAATTCATGCAAAAGTGTATAGAGTGCATGAATTAACATACTTTTCAGAAGGTCGACATTTCTGTATTATAAATTCTTTATTCAAATATTTTGAGATACTGGATTTTTGATTTCCATGAGCTGTATGCTGTAATCATAAAGATTAAAACAAAAAAAGGTTTGAAATATTTCATTTTATGTGTAATGAATCTAGAATATATGAAAGTTCCACTTTTTGTATTAAATTACAGAAAAAAAATTCACTTTTCCACGATATTCAAATTTTTTTTAAATGCACTTGTACACTACACAAGCTATAAGTATAACGTGTAGTCATATGCGGTCAATGTGTCCCAGCCCACCTCTAAATATTACAGTTTTGTGGGTTGTGCATACAATGAAGCCCACATCCAACTCCTACTAAGGATACAGGCAGCTCAAGGACACTGCACCTTCATGGTGTATTATAATCCCAGCTCACAGAAGAATGGTTACACTAGAAAAAAAAAACTTTAATATCTCTAACACTGCTTTCTGTCTTGCTCGAGGAGAGTTGTCTACAAAAGCGATTTGATTTAATTACTGCAATCCATGTTGTCTAAGAGCAAGGGCACAGACGGATGCTGACTCCAGCATGTGAATTAGTCCGAGCTGGGCCGGTGCCATCTTCCTCGGCTGTCGTGAGTCAGGATCCGTTTGCAGCCATCCCAATGATACGGCTCAATTCACATCTCAGACCCTCCCCGTCTTTTCCTTTTTCTTCCAAGTACTGGCTAGAATACACATAAAGAGGACTACTGAGATGACTTAGAGATGTCATCAGATATCTGCTGCAGCTTTTCCACATTTAGTCTTGTTCATAACATTTGCCTTGTCATTTTAGATTGGTGTGACTGAGGCATTGTTCTTCGGCTTTTTGAGTTTCCACAGAGACGGTTGCTTTGTGACAGCCTAGAAATAGTACCTGCATTGTCCTGAAACACTCCCACAACTCCCCAGTCATGACTGGAGCAGGTACAATTACCTCAGCATCTCCTAGGTGCCATATGCCCCCTGTGGTGTTAATTTGATCTTGGGCTGCAGCTCTTATGCCAGGCTCACAGAATTGTGCAAGGAGCATGTGACGTTCAGAGGCCTGTTAACGGTCGCACACAAGGATTTGAAACTGGAGAAGGGCTACTCACGACACTCCGGTGAAAAAGATCTGGCTTGGAGTGCTCGGGGTGCTGAACATTTTTTGGATCTCATCCTGATCCTTCCTCTCCTACATCTTTGAGTAATATACAGGCTGACTTGGCTCAGGAGTCTTATTTTTGCCTCATTGCCAGATAAGCTTATGTTTCTGCCATCCAAGGTCTGTAAACTGTGTGAGGCTGAATTTTAATGTATCATTCATTTGAAAGCTGAAAAGATTGATCTTAATGATGACAAATTATATGGGAACATGACATAACATGACATAACGTTTGGCTACAGGTTCAGACATTTACAGTAGTCCACTGGTGTAACCAGTTCTGT
The DNA here is from genome assembly GCF_001660625.3 of Ictalurus punctatus. NCBI lineage: Eukaryota > Metazoa > Chordata > Actinopteri > Siluriformes > Ictaluridae > Ictalurus > Ictalurus punctatus. Next base: position 15,117,056 of record NC_030423.2, on the reverse strand, counting down.
AATAGAATCTGCCTTTGATGTAAATTTAACTTGTGATGTATTTCACAACAGAGCATTATTTTTACTCACAGCTCATCCACAGCCAACAAGAATGGCATTTTGACTGTAATTGGTTTTCAGAAATAAGAAAAAAAAATTGTGGTACTGCCTCTTTCACTTCATTAGCTGAAATGTCTTGCTTGATCTTTTGCTGGTTCTATCAGTAGATTTGCCCCATGGAGGACACTGACAGGCCAAGACATACTGCTGCTTAAATATGATGAGAATCAAGTCATTGCCGAGCATGTGAGGAATTATTCATTAATAACAGTTTCTGGCATGTTCTCCTTTTATTCTCCTGGTAGTTGTGGCAGGTAATTATTAGCTTTAACCCATATCCCAAAGATTCTCCCTTAGCGTGAATGCATACCACGCTGAATGAGATTCTGTGTGAGTGACTGTCTTGTCAGTGTCCAAAATAAAGGAGGCTATTTTAAATATGCAGGCATAAACCTAAATTCATTAGATTTGAAAGCTAATGCCAGGGAAATGGCAAGTTACACATTTGCCCTCTGGGAATTGTCCCTACATTTTTCCATGCTTCTTGCATTAGAGGCTCAGTAGACAGTGTGCTACTTCCATTTTTTCCTGTACCATTATGAACTGCTGCTGCATTGCTGTGTCCTTAGTTTAAAGGAGTAGTGATATCTTTCTCATGATTTTACACCCTAGAAGGTGGTTCAAATTGTAATAATGGCTCCAAAATAGTAAGTAAATAAATAAAGAAATAAATTTATATATATATATATATATATATATATATATATATATATATATATATATATATATATATATATATATATAAAACCTTCTGGCTCTGAAGCATTGTCATTACTGCCATGGGCAACAGATGGAAAATAGGGTCTCTAATCTTCCTAGAGCTGCAAGCATAATCAGCTGTGGTTATGGTATCCAAACAAACCTCCACCTTGCTATAGCATAGTATGTCTAGTATTATTTTGTCCACAAAAGTAAGTAGACCAGAGTTTATCCCGGTGAATTAAACAGATATGGCTATGGATTTCCACTGAACGCAAGCACCAAGGTGAAAAACTGTGAAGACATAAGTTGACATTGTTGCCACATATTATTCACTGGATTTGTCTCCAGACTTCAAACAAGTTATGTCAGACTATGCTGGGAATCTCTGCAGTAACCTAAATAATTATATTCTACAATAGCCTTTTAAAACTCCTCTCTAAAATTTTGTCATGCAGACAAAATATGGAAAAGCTTCTAGCAATTCTCATTTAAAGAAACATTTTCATCTTTATTACTTTGCTAAATAATTTTTTTGTATCTAAATCATGTCTGGCATTTTTGTAATTTGAGGAATTTGTTTAAATTAAGTAGACTTCAATAAGGACTATCATGCCTAAGACATGTGACAGGAGGGATGTAGTGACCGCACTTGTCTAGAGTAGAGAAGAGCTTCGAAATGGAGAATGGAATAAAACTAAGCCAAGTTGGGTCACTTCCAGTTCTTGGCTAAAATTGGGTCTGAGTTTCCACTTGGGGAGCAGAAGCGGAAACACCAGTGACTTATAACTGATCTGTGTTTCAGAAGTGATCATTAGTGTTATTGGGTAGTGTTTTTCAATGAACTACTTTGATAATCTGGGAATTTAAAACTCATGAATGGGAAAGTTGTCACTCACTATTTTACTTCCTTTTCTTAGCAGCGCAGTTTCTGGGTCCCCCCACCCAGTTCTCCAAAATGAATTCGTAGAAAATCAAAAGTCCTTTTTTAAGAACTGAATCCAGTTCACCGTGATCCCATTATTGTCCTGGTGTGTGTTAAGGGCACTAGAACTCTGGCATTTTCCATCTTAACTCTTAAGATGTCGCAATGTCTTTTTAATGGAAATGTTTTCTTAGGAAATGTACTACTTTGTAACTATTTGACAAGGTCCATATTAGGTCCAATATTAGACACATTTGAAAGTCCCAGTCTGATTAAAAAGAAAGATATCTTCCAGCCTGGAGCTATGGAATTGAGTCTTTTATCAATCATACTTCAACTTGTGACAGAGAGGAGGATGGCTTTTCCACTGTATGTTGCTGCCCCAGATCTTCCTTTAACTGTCCTACTTCTATCTGTCTGCAGTTAATTTCAACTTCCTGCAAGATTGCATTAGAAAGCTTGTTCAGAAACTACCTGAGAACAGCGCATTTAATCAGCGCTTAAAGCAGGTAATGAGATGTGCCACCTATTTGGAGGTTCATCCAACAAAATCAAATTAGACAGTAGTTTCTCTGACACAGACTAATATCTCATTCAGATCTCTTGAATAAGATTAAAAAAAAAATTCTCCAGCCTCGTGTAACTGGTTGCTGCAGACCAACCTTTGGTAACGCAGTCTGTGAGGGAATCAATTTGGTAGTAGCATCAGGCTCTGTGTAGGAGTAAGCTGAAGAGTTATGTGGTTATACGTGGTGTGTGAGTGTGTTTGATAGAGCAAAGGAAGGCTGCGAGAAGCACTCGCTCATAGCCCATCTGCATTTGGCATCAGTAGTGCTTAATGCCTGGCCCGTCACAAGCAGCTTGGGTAAGCCAGTCATAAGACCCAAGGATAACAGCTATATATAACGTACCTTAGATAGGTGCATGCTGAAAGGGAACAGAAGGCCCAGATAAGAGCCTATTAACTTGTAGGTGAAGGAGAATGGTGAATAGTTCACAAATTTAGTCAGTTGACAGGAATCCCCAAAGCTAGAGGCACTTAGGCTTTGTTACAATTAAAATGCTGTGTACAAACATTCAGTATGCTAGCACAAAGCCGTTAAGTTTTTCATACGGACAATGCGAGAGAATAATCAAAGCGGAAACAAGACAAAAATATCAGGAATATCAAATTTTTCCTCAGATATGTTTCTAAATAACTAGGAAAAGTCTCTGAGCAAAATGAGGATAGAATGTATTTTTACTTAACGTTCCAATTAATTAGATTGGATTAATTATCGAAAATAGTAATCACAACAAGCATGGCCCTTACGTGCAGAATCTTCAGACAAGCATGGTCAACACCACTTATGAGTGTGGCATGTATCAGTGTGTCTAAACACTACACTTCCTGCCAGATAGCAAGCTAATCTACTCATAACTGCTACTGTTTGCAGCTCTGTTTGTGAGGAGTAAAAAAAGATTTATTTACTGGGACTGGGCAATATGGTACAAGAGAACACCAATATCCTACAATAGTGTAAGCTAGCTAGCTAGCAAGGTAGTCAGCTAGTCAGTCACCTGGCAGTCTGATAAACAAATTCACTATACATTTGTCATCTAAAATCTTTCTTCAAGTTTCTTACATGCCTTCTCTCAGCTTTTCTGTAGGAATTCAGGAAAGTTCAGACTCCTGATATTGTTCTATAGTTGTCCAGTGACCTTGCTACAGTACATGTCAGCTGCCCCTCTGCATTCCCCTCCAGTGGCTTGACCTTGTATGGCTGTGTGCAGGAGCAGAACTCATTGGTCATTGAGACTTTCATGCACATAGCTGTATGTAAGGGGCAATAAAGCAGTCATGAGTGTGAAGGTGCCCATTTGTTTTTTTTTTGTTTGTTTTTTTTCTCCCTGTTTTTGTTCCTTATCTTGATGTCCTTTGATTGGGACTTGTTTAATGTGCAGAAACAAAAGCCCTCGCCTCCTGGTAGCAGTTAATGGTCTTTGAGTGTAAATTTTAGTGACTAAACCACACAATTGCGTTCATTGTTTTTGCTTTTCAGATAATTCAAGATTCAAAGGTCATGAGTCTTTTCTTTGTAGAAAGGTACAGGTAGGCTACAAGGACAACTTGGCAAAAAAATATATATATATAGCAAGGGGGCAGGATTTAATGAAAATGATATACAAGCATGTTTTTTTTTAATAAGATCCAATTTCAAAGGTTCAGTCTGTTCACCAAGGCATGTAGGTTATGTTCATAATTATATGAATTATGTACCTACATTATATGAATTGTAATGAGCTAAAATGGGATCAGTGATCTGTATGAAGGCATTTGGGTTACTGAGGTGAGAGATTGCTGGTTTATCAGTAACTTGGACAAAATGGGTATATCAGTAATGGGTATATCAGTAATGGACAAAATTGGAGAGAATCCAGAGCTAGCACAAATAAGGTCAGTGTTGGTATGTGAGTCACACCTCAGTGGCTGGCTCTCCCATGACCAACGTTAAGTGCTGATGTGTTTTATATGGTCAGCATGTTCTAGCATGCTTGCATGCTGCAGTATATGCACAAATACTGTATGTGTGTGTGTTGCTATGTGTGTGCTGGCCCAGTGAGTGACCTTAACCGTCCAGCACCAAGGAGATTTTTATTGATTGATATCAAGGCTCTCCATAACATGGAGGGAAGGAAGGAGAGAGGGGGAAGAGGGGAAAAGTGGAAGGAAGCACCAAAAAAGGTCAGACAAAAAAAAGAAGACAAAGACGTGTGGATATGTGAGACGCCAAGCATATGTTGAGATTGATTAGCTGTGGTCGCTTGGCCGCTCCTGAAAGCTGAGGATGGGGTGAGCTGTAGGAGGAGGAGAAGAGCGAGATGACTCAGGGGCATGTGAGGAGGATGTGAGGAGAGTGCTAAAAAGAGCAGCAGCAGCAGGGAGTCTGTGTGTGCATGAAGCCTCTGGATACAGGATGAACACCTGCATTAGTGCCACAAATGCTCACACCAGTTTACCCAACCAGGGTTTCCACATCTGCATATGTACTATGCAGGCCCATATCTCTCATTATTAACATTAATTACAGTCGCCCAAGCCGTAAATCTGGAGACGCTGTAATGGCATAACTGCGTCTCGAAATATAAATTAACCACCTCAGCTCATTGCACTGGTGTCTTGATCAATCAGAGCGACGCTCAGTAGCGCTCACGGCTGGCAGATTATTATAAGACTGTAAATTCCTTTTAGCTTTTAATCAGTAGCGTGTAAGACATGCTTTGGTAATAACTTTCATAATATACGTGATTCCACATTACTGATTGTGTTTTCAAGAAGCTAAGTGGACACTAAACAAAGCTCAGACCTTGTATCCACTTGACCAGACCAAGATGAGTGAAACGGATGGAAATGAATTGGCGCAGTAGTCCGCTTGGTGAAACAGAGACGGGTGTGTGTAGTGGAAGAGCTCATCAAGAATGCATTTGAGTGGCTGTGTAGAATATTCATGCTTTGACCTCTGTGAAAGTAAAGTGGGATTAGGTGTATTGCTTCAGCATGGACAACAGCAAAAGCTTAAGTTATTAAAGTGGAGACTGCATACCACGATTACACATATCAAGAGGAGCTGTGTTTTGTTTTGTTTTTTGTTTTTTTCTTCGCACTCCCTTGGGGTTTAAAGCACTTCCCTTCTCACAGTACTTACTCTCTTATGTGCAAACACATACTCTCATAGTTGTGCACACACACAATGTTTGTTTTCTGCATTTCCCTGTCCCACACATGGTGTCGTTTTCTTATTGAAATGCCGCATGCCCAATCTCAGGTGTAATTATTGCTTCAGTATTGGTAATGAAGTTTTGCTGATCAGGCAGGCTGACTCATATGATTCACTGTGCTTATGATACCTACCTCATATCCGTTGCTCAAGACAAAGTGATGCAGTTGCCT